>NW_020955460.1:237737-267505 GCF_003031625.1 Empidonax traillii | reverse complement strand
CGTGGGTCCCTTCCAACTCATCATATCATTCTGTGACCTGAGCAGGCTGGGGACTGCTGGGACTCAGGGCTAGAGTGCTCCAGCATCCAGCACAGATCTGAGACACAGGAGGGTTTCACTGCACCGTGACAATTCACACTGCACTGACACTGTGGCCTTCTGTGTCCCCCCAGTCCTCTCCCCAGCCAAGGAGCTGTGCTCTAGATGGGGAAATATTCCCAGTGGCTTTGTTTTTTCCCCTCAGGTCTGTGACTTGGTAGCAATGACATCAGCTGCTCCGGTGGGATCTCCCACTGGCTCCCCACACACGTGCACAGTGCCAGGTGGGCACCAAGCATCCCTGGGCACAGAGACTGGCAGAGACCCAGGGCTTGTGCACGCTCAACCAAGAGCTGCTGTCCCTGGGTCAGGGTGGGAAAAGCTGCGAGGGGAGAAGTTCATCACTTATACCTGCAAGGAATGCGCTCCAGGAAAGCCTGAACTCAACCCAAACTCTCTTCCCCTTGGTCCCTCTCCAGAACCAGTGGGCTGACCATGCCCTTATCCTTGAACCCTGTGCTGGCGTGGGCATGGCTGTGCCAGGCCCTGCCGTGACACAGGCATCTCCGGGGGTCCAGGCATGGCTTCTGAACAGGTTGTGACAGAGCCACGGTCCTGCAAAGGTGAACGGGAGCCCCAGGGCCAGGCTGTGTTTGTTTATCCTGGTGATGGAGCTCACAACAGCGAAACAAAAGGTCAGACCCTGTTGCCCTGGGAGATGGTTTTTGAAGATGCCTCCCGTCCTGCTGGGGCTCTGATGGAGCGGCCGCGGTGCTTGTCATGTCAAGTTATTTTTGTAATTTTGGCTGGTAATAGGTCTGAAGCAGCTTCCCAGGCACTGTGAGCTTTGGGATCTGATAAAGGACCAGAAGGGCCCTAAACACATGGAAAGAGGAGCACCCAGTCCCGGGGCTTTGGAGGGAGATCCCCATTCCACAGCTCCTGCAGTGCCATCCCAACCTGCTTCCTGAGCCCCAAAGGCCAGGCACTTGCAGCCCCTCCAAACATCCCAAAGGTGGCTGAGTTTGATCCAAACCTCACTTTTTTGGAGCTCCTGGTGGTCAAGTGGTTAAGGCGCGGCGCTGTCAACGCCGAGACCCGGGTTCGGTTCCCTGTCGGGGCCACTCCCCGGGCAGATGGAGCTCGTTAGCCCTGTAAGGCAATCCATCTACATCCTGAGGACCTCGCTGCCACCGTCCAAGCGTGCTTGGCCCTGGCAGATGAACCTCAGGATTAAAGGGTGGGCTCAGTTCCGCGCACACTGTGTCTCACCTAAAAAATCCAATGCGCAGGCTGGAAGGTGGAAAGACCTTCCTCAGTTCTTCGTTCGCGAAGACTGGCCATTACAAAAAAAATTACTTACCTTTGGCCCATCTGAGTACTGGATAGACACAAACTTCCTCACACCTTGGCCAGGTTTAAGGTGGGTGGTTTGAGCTCACTGCCGGCAAAGCACGGGATGGAGCACAGACAGGAAGCACTGCCAGGGAGGGAGAGCAGGTTCTGAGCAGCCCCTTGCAGGCTACTCTTGGCTAACTCTGCTTTTAGTGCTGCCCCTCTTTGTTGGAGCTGAACTGATAAACGCGACCATCAACTCCAAACACAGATTTGCCCGGCGGGGGGTGCCTGGTTTGAGCAGCGTGGAGATGGAGAGGGGGGCTGTGCTAGGATTCCTGGCTGACCTGCCTCTTCCTAGAGCTCCTCCATCACTGCACCTCAAAGCCTGACGTGGCAAAATCCCCCAATCTCCTTTTTGCAAGTGGGGAGACTGAGGCACAGACCCGCACAGGGCCCAGGCTGGAGCACAGGGGGAGGTAGCGCTGCAGCCATGAGACCAGGCAGGAGCCCTGATTCACAGTGAGGGCGTCCCTGTCCCACCCCAGAAGCTGCCAAGGGTGAGGTGCAGCAAATCAGCCCCTCTGCCTCCCCTTAAAAGCCCCAAATCACCCCTGCAGCTGGGCACCTCGGAGCACAGACCGATCCTGTGGGAAAGGCACCTTGTCTCTGGCAGGACACCAGCAGGGAATAAAAAAACTGCGTGGATCAGCCCTTGTCTCGCTGCTTCTGGTTGTCAGCACCGGCAGTTCTTGTGTTTACCCAGACCCGAGGGCAATCGCCCGTCACTAACAACACAATATCCCCGAGTGTCGGGAGCCCGGCAGGACGGCTCCCGCTCCGGAGGCAGCAGGACAGAGCCCGTGGGAGGAGCAGGACGGAGCCGGTGGGAGGGCAGCACTGCCAGGGAAGGACAGGCAGCCCCCCAGACAGCAGGACGGAGGTACAAGGTCTGTTGAGCTGGGCTCGTGGTCATCGTCCTGAGTTGTGCGGGGGACAGGTCAGAGACCTCTTCCCGGGCGTGGACCCCTGAATGAGCAGCTCAGGCTTGGCTCAGGACACACCATCCAGGGTCTGAGGGCAGCTTTGGGTGCCCAGCACCCGGGAGGGGATGTGGATGCTCCAGGTGAGGGGGGTGTGGTGTCTGGCATAGCAGCTCCCTGGTGGTGGCTCAGTTTCCCCATCAGTACCATGCAGTGGTTTGGATTTTGGACTCTGTCCAGCTCTGAAGGAGGACCCCGACATGCAGTTCTGGGTGGGGACGGAGGGCTCCTTTCCACCAAGCAGGTCTCTGCTGCTGGAGACAAAGCACAACCACTTTGGGGAGGAAACAGTTGTTCCCAGGCCCCAAACCCAGCAGAAATTGGATTCCATCTGTATTCACACTCGTCCCCACCATCGTGCATTTGTGTTTGGTAGCTCTGCAAGTATTCAGGGGATGGGGTTTAGATAACTGTGGGATTTGCACATGGAAAGGATTATTTGGCAGAGTATGCCTTAGCTTCCTTCAGCTGAGGTTTGGGGCAGCACAGAGCACATGATCCAGGCAATCATGGGACATGGGGCAATA
This sequence comes from Empidonax traillii, assembly GCF_003031625.1. Lineage (NCBI taxonomy): Eukaryota > Metazoa > Chordata > Aves > Passeriformes > Tyrannidae > Empidonax > Empidonax traillii. The sequence continues at coordinate 264,561 of NW_020955460.1, read as the reverse complement.
AAAGTGGAGTGATGGCTTGCAAACAACTCAAAATAGCCAAGTGTGCCCATTATAATACTAATTATAATCACATTTGAAGCAAAGTGAACTTCTGCCTCCCCAGAAGCTTTAATGAGGCCACATTTCCCTTGCCAGCTGCTGGCTGTGTGCTACAAGCTGTGCTCCAGCCAGGCCCTGGGAACACAAAACAGAGCTGGTCTCCCAGCCCTGTGTGTGCAGGGCTAGGAGATGGATTTGATGATCCATGTGAGTCCCTTCCAATTCAGAATATTCTGTGGATCTGTGAATCTATTTGGATGAGGAGAGAGTGCCCTTAGCAAAGAGATGTGCTGGCCACATGTAACATCTGACCCACATGGGAGTTAAGGAATACTCATCCTCAGCGTCCTGAGTGTTATCACAGACTGAGCATGGTTTGGAGAGATGAGGCTCACAGAAAATAGGGTTAAGAGGTGTTAAAGGCCTGAGGGAAGCTATTAATCTGAGGAACCACAGAGGTGGAGATGCCATTCAGTGTGCTCACACATGGCTCACCTTTACACAGAAATCCTCAGGCCACATCTGACACCAGCTGAGCTGTCGTTGGAGCCAGTGGACCTTTCTGGCTGTTCCTCCAGCTGCAGATCCAGCTTGGTGGCTCTTTCATTTTCATGCCAATGTCCTTGTTTGTCTTTATGTCCTGAGCACATATTTAGCTGGCACTACAGTGATGTGGTCTCTCTAGCACTGAAGTTAATCCAGACCAGTGCCTACACCTTGACCCTGGGTAGGCAGCAAACACCTCAATGTATCCCCAGGGATGGCAGCAGGCAGGGACAGTCATGGTCCTACTGCTTCCCCCAAATAGGGACGAGATTTGTCATGGACTACACACTGGAGACCAGCCAGCTAAAGGAGAAGCTGCTGAAAACCATCTACAGCCTCCAGCTGAAGTCATTTACCACTCTCCAGACAGCCAGCCCACTGCTGAGCAGCCAGCCTGGCGTGGGCATGGTGACACAGCACCAAGTCCACCAGCTGGCAGATAAGGCCAAAAGTCTGTGTGGAGATCTGGACAACATCAAGAACCTCCTCCATTATTGCCAGGACAACCTGGTCCGGCAGATCCCCAACCCCACCGGCAGCCAATATGGGGGTGTCCGTGGAATCCACTGCTCCCTAGATGGCTCCATCTACCTGACAGCCGAGAATGCTCCCTGGGTCCACATCCTGTCCAGCACAGGCCACACACTGCAGGCCCTGCCCTGCCAGCAAAAGGAGAAGGGCACTTTCTTGCCAGAAGATGTGACTGTGACTCGGACGGGAATGGTGGCTGTGGCCGACATGGTGAATGAAGCCATCTGGGCCTTCAACCCTCACACCAGCCTCTCCAAGAGGGAATGGATAAAGATCAGAAAGGTTGGCTCCCCCAGGGGCATTGGAGTCGACTCCATGGGCAAGATCTTGGTGGTAGACTATGCCCAAGGCCAAGTGCACAGCTTTGCTCTGGACCACGCCTTCAGGACACTCAACGTCCACTCCGTCCCTGACCTGCAGGGGCCTCGCTACGTCAGCCCAGCGCCCAGCGGGGGCTTTGTGGTGAGCGAGGAGTGTGGGGATGTCAAGGTCTTCACGAGCAGCCACAAGCTGCTCTGCTCCCTCAGCAGCAAATACGGACACCAGTTTGGCAACCCCGCTGGGGTGTGTGTGGATAGGGATGGCAGCATCCTGGTGGCAGACGAGCAGCGCCGGACAGTCCACCTGTTCCCACAGCACGGGGCTCCTGTGTGCCTGGTGTCCACGGGGCTGCGGAGGCCTGTGGGCATGGCTTGCTCCTCCTTCGGGCACCTCTTGGTGGCAGACGCGGGGGAGAACTGTGTCAAAGTCTTTAAGTACTGCGTGAGACCCCCTTACAATCCCACCAACCCTGGGGCACCGTGTGGTCACCCCAACCGAACACCCGGGAGGGGAGGGAGGATGGCTCCACTGCAGCCCCGCTGAGCTGTGGGTCTGGTGGTGGCTGTGAGCTCCATCTCATTCACACAGAATCATATCATAGAATCATGGAATGTTTTGAGTTGGAAGAGGTCTTAAAGCTCATCTCGTTCCAATCCCTCTGACATGGGAAGGGACACCTTCCACTAGACCAGGTTACTCCAAGTTCCATCCAACCTGGCCTTGAACGCTTCCAAGGATGCAGAGCATTGCCCCAGACCTGACCTTCTGATGGCCCCTAACTTCTCTAGATGGCAGAAGCAAGGACTAGACCAACTCTGGAGTAGCTAAACCAGCACCAGAATAGCCAAAGAATGACCAAGCTACTCAGAACTGGCCACGAGTTGGTGCCTTGGCAAATTTACCACCACACCCTCGAATCCTTGTGTGTTTTTGCAAAGCTAATATGAATATTTTTCTTCCCCACACACTGTTTTGATGTGCCATGGTTCCACCTTCCTGATGCCAGAGTATGACCAGGGTGGTAAGGCCAGAGTTGGCAGCCATGGCCTATTAGAGAATCATGGAATGGTTTGGTTTGGGAGATACCTTAAAGCCCATCTCATTCTTCCCCCTGCCACGGGCAGGGACACCTTCCACTAGACCAGGTTGCTCCAAGCCCTGTCCAGCCTGGCATGGCTGAGATAACTGGTCTGTACTAACTCATCCCCAGGATATTAGGAGAAGTTTTGGAATCACAGAATGGCACTCTGGATCTGTGGCAGACTTCAGGAGAAGGGTAGAATGAAGGGAACTCCTTCTGTGCTGCATTCCTGACCTCTACAGGGAAGCAACAACCACTGCACAGAGTAAATTCCACATGGGAAAGTGGAACTGCTCACACTGCCCCTGACCCGGGGCTGGGGCTGCCGGGCTGGGCTGCCTGTTATCCATGTGGAGGAGGCTCGGAGCCACTGCCCTTATCGGCTGAGGCCAGGGAGAGGTGGGCAGGGTGTGGTGGCACAGGGGAAGGTGGGCAGGGTGTGGTGGCACAGGGAAGGGCGTTTTCCTCTCCCCTCTGCAGCCCTCAGTGTGGGCATGGTGCTGAACGGCTCCCTGGCCTCTGCTGATGTCCAAGACCTGAGTCCAGTCACCACCTCTCACCCCAAACGATCCCTGGAGAGGGCCTTGCTCCTTCCTGGCCTTGGAACAAGCACTGAAGATGATGGATACCCCATGGTGCCCTCCCAGACCCCTCTCCCTGTAGAATGAGGCAGCCCCAGAGCGAACCCAGCGATAGGGAAGGGCCTGTCTGTGTGGTCTGCAGGTACAAGGATGAGCCTGTCCCTCCCCAGGGAGCTGAGCTCTCGGAAAACCAAAGCTTCCCCCACCTTATTTCCAATTCTGTGACACTTAACCACAAAAATAAACACCCAAAACCTCTTCTCTAGCTCACCCCCACCTCCTCACCTGCTCCATGTGGGACCTCCTCACATTGCCCAGAGTCTTCCCAAACTCGCTGGCCCCAACCCACCAGTGGGACACATGAGGGAAGCTCCCGGGCACCCATCTGCACCCATGGGCCTCTGGCAGGCCAGGGGGCTGTGGAGGTGGGAGGGATGGGAGTCAAGAGGTCCTGTCAGGACAGGTGAGCCCCTGGCTTGTAGGAGTGGGGGATAAAAGGGTCCCATAGGGATGGACAAGTCCCTGGCCTTTGGGATGAGGGACAACTGGGTTCTTGAGGAAAGGTGAGTCCTTGGACTTTGGGGATGAGGGTGAATGGGGTCCTGCTTGGCAAGACAAGTCCCTGGCCCTTAGGGATGGAAGACAAGGGGGTCCCGTGAGGACAGACAAACCTCTGGCCTCTGGGGACTTGGGACAACACAGTCCTGTGTGGACAGGCGAGAGTCCCTGGACTTTGGGGGATGGTGGACATCAGGGTCCCACATTAGAAAGGCAAGTTCGTCGCCTGTGGGATGGGGAAAACAGGATCCCATGAGGACAGGAGAGCCCTGTGGCATGGGGGACAGTGGGGTCCTGTGAAGACAGGAGAGTCCCTGGACTTTTGGAACAGAGGACAATGGGGTCCTGTAAAGACAGGTGAGCCTCTGGCTTGTAGGAATGGGGGACAGTTGGGTTCCATGAGGACGGCCGAGCCCCCGGCCCGTGAGGATGAAGGACAACAGGGTCTGGTGAGGACAGGTGAGTCCCTTGGCCTTGGGATGGGGGGCAGTGGGGTCCCACGGGGACACGCGAGCCCCTGGCCCCGCTCCAGGGGAGGACGGGCACAGGGACTGTCCTTATCGCCCGTCCCAGGCGGCCCCGCCGCTCCCCGGCCGGGCAAAGGCGCCGTGAGGAGCGCGGGGAGCGGCGGGGCCGGGCCGGGCCCTCCCAGCGGGCACAGGGAGAGGAGCCGGCACAGCCGAGCCCTCACGGCCCTCACGGCCCTCACGGGGAGCGGGCACAGCCGGGCCCCGAGCGCCTCGGAACGCGGGCTGCGGGCGGCGGCGGCGGCCGGGCCCTCCCGGCGGGGCTCTCCCGTCTCCGGGCAACGCGGGCGGAAGCGGCGGCGCCGGGCGGGCGGTAGGAACGGAGCGGAGCGGGGCGGGCCCGGCCGGGCCGGGGGCTGTGCGGGGACCGGGGGGAGCCAGGACAGACACTGAGGGGCTGGAGCGTGTGCGGGGAAGGGAACGGAGCTGGGAAGGGGCTGGAGCAGCAGGAGCAGCTGAGGGAGCTGGGGGGGCTCAGCCTGGAGAAAAGGAGGCTCAGGGGGGACCTTCTGGCTCTGCAACTCCCTGACAGGAGGGGGGAGCCGGGGCAGGGGGGTCGGGTTTTGCTCCCCGGGAATAAGGGACAGGAGGAGAGGAAACGGCCTCAAGCTGCGCCAGGAGATGTTTATATTGGGTACTGGGGAAATTTCTTCATGGAAAGGGCTGTCCAGCCATGTCACAGCTACCAAGGGCAGTGGTGGAGTCCCCATCCCTGGAGGGGTTTAAAAGCCGTGTGGATGTGGCACTTGGGGACATGGGTCAGTGGTGGCCTTGGCATTGCCAGGGGGATGGTTGAACTCGATGATCTTGGAGGGCTTTTTCAACCTTTACGATTATATGATTCTGTATCTCCTGGCCTGCTGTCCCTCAGCCCCCTGGAAGGACCTTGGAGTGCTCAGGTGTGGGTTTGACCCAGAGTCAGACCCCCTGGCTCTGCTGGTGGCCACAGGACGGCTCCTGTGGTTGCGCCTGCACCACATCCCACTGTTCACCTTTGCTGTTCTGACAAAAGTTATGAAATTAGTTCATCCTGGGGCCCTGTCTTCATTTTTTGGTCACCTTGCACATTTTAAGTGATGTCCATTTTTGCTGATGCTCTGTGGCATCTCAGGGAAAAGGCTGGGGGTTTCCAGCAGGAATGGGTGGATCTGGAAGATTTTAGGCATTTTATGAACAGGGACTAAGCACATTGTAGGATTTTTCTGCTAAAATGAGCAGCAGTGAAAAAAAAATTGACTGTGATGACACTTAAGAGGTGAACTTTATATTTCAGTCTGTTGAAATGAATGAGGTGGGACACACAGCCAGTCGTGGATTTGGGAATACAAGCCCCAGTAACATAAGAATAGTTGATCAGTTGGTTTTCAGCTATCGAGATATTTTGTACAGCCTGAAAATCGTATCAGAATCTTCTCTGCAGCAGCCAAAGGGCAGATGATGTGCTTAGGCATGATTTGACCTGAGCTATAGCCAGAGTAGTTGGGTGCATAAAATGATATTAATTTAACAAGTTGGGGAAGGTGTAAGAGGAAAAACTCCCAAAATAAAGAAGATAAGTGTTTCTGTTCCATGAGAAGTTTTCCCAGATGACTGTGGCTATCTTTTAAAAAAAATACTCAGTTAAAAGTAAATGTTTGTATTGAGAGTCAGTTGACAGTTCCTCTTCCAAATGTCTAATGGATGGACAAAGCCTTAAGGTCAGCTGTGCAGAGATACTGGAAGTCTCTTGTAGGGATACACTCAAACACCTCTGACATCTCTTGAGGGAAAAGAACAATTAAAAAATCAACTTTAAAAACGTACCTCTCCGATATTACTGATATAAATACTGAAAACCCCCTTCAAGTACTTATTCTTTTATTTTTTTTATTTTTTCTTTCAAAAATGGAGCTCAATTTCAGTTTTTAGAGTATTCAGCTATTGGCAACTTCACTTACAAGGTTCTGGTACTGTGATATAACCAGAATGTTATCACTAGCTATATTTATATTATTTTAAGTAATGTCTGAGCATATGTGTATGTACATTCCTGACACATTCAATCTGTTGTTTTGCCTTTCAGACCCCCTCTATTTACATAATTTATTTCCTTTTTCCTGGGAATATGTCTGTGGGTCTTAGGGGAAAAGAATTAACATCCTTTTCCAAATCTAAAGCAAAACCTCATCTCACCTGACAATGTTTCCTTAACAACCTGAGTTAAGCAAGGAGGCATGAGAGGTGGTGAAGGGAGCACTGGTTTGGCCAGTATTCCTGGACAAACCAGGGATACCGAAGGGAAGGGAGGCAAAATATAGGGGACAGGTTTTATTTCAAACTATTTTAAGGATTAATCTAATTAATTGTGTCTGTTTCACCACTTCTGGATAGGACATGTGTCCTTTGATGTCCTCCAGAAAAATAACACCAAAAATACCTGACTCTTTCCTTAGAAGACATTCCCTATATTTCCAGAGGAGTGAAAAATAAGCTTGTAAGTCTTGTTTTTCAGTCCATTTGGGTGTGGCAGTCGTGAGGCTGTGGTGAAAGATGCCATTTCTCAGTTGTGCTGCAGGTCTCTGTGCTGCCCACGCCCGGTGTGCTGTGCCCCGACTGCCTCGGGGCGTCACAGCTGCCACTTCTGCCCTCCCTGACAGAGCTCTCTGCTTCCCTCCCCTTCTGCTGGAGGCTTGAAATCCTTTGGGAAAGCACACAGTAGTTGAGGTTCTGTCATTTGCCCAGAGAAGCTGTGGCTGCTCCATCTCTGGAAGTGTCCAAGGCCGGGTTGGCCGGGGCTTGGAGCAACCTGGGCTGGTGGAAGGTGTCCCTGCCCATGGCAGGGGTGGAATGAGATGGGCTTTAAATTCCCTTCCAACCCGACCATTCCATGATTCTATGATTCTTCTGAGACCCTGCTTCCTCACAGACTCCAGGTCTCCAAGGTTATCCCTCTGTGGCCCCCAGCTCTCACCAGGGGCTGGAGGGTCTGTGGGGCAACAAGGGACGGTGCTGGGTGCCCTCAGCACCTGCCAACACTGTGCTTCCAGCACCACGCTCCAACAAAATCCCTCAGGAGCACCCCTGTGTCTGCTTGAGGGAAGTTTTGTGGGTGCTTTGGAGTTTTGCAGTAAAAGGGAAAATTCAGTCCAAGGAAGAACAGCATTACTCCTTGCAAAGGCAGCAGCTGTGGTGCTTTCCCTGTCTGAGGACCGTGCTGTGCACCAAGGGAACCTCACCTTGTTGCTCAAGGAGCTGAGAACTCCCACATTTCCAACTGGTGTACTGGGGCTGTGGGACCAGAGGAGTCACAGAATCCCAGAATGGTAAGTTTGGAAGGGATCCTAAAGCCCATCTCATTCCACCCCCTGCCATCGGCAGGGACACCTTCCACCAGCCCAGGTTGCCCCAAGCCTTGTCCAACCTGGCCTTGGACACTTCGAGGGATTAACCTGCTCTGAGTTTTAACTCCAGAGGTTAATCACTCTCCTTTGCTGCTCCCCATCCCTCCACACCCAAGTAGCAAATTCCCAGGTGCTGTGATTTACTGGCTCAGTTGTCCTGCATTAACAGAGAGGAAAACAAAGCCATCAGGGCCTTCCCTGCGCATCCTCTGCCCGTGTTATAAATACCCTCTATGTTCCCTTTCCGACTGACTGGGTCCCTGCAGAGGAGGCAGCCTCGGGGCCCTGCGGAGTTTTCACATCCCTAACAAAGCGCTGAAGGACGGGAAAGGACAGCGGGTGCCGGGTGCGACTGTTCTGCGCCAGCGCCCCCCTTACTGCAATTACAGCTCTGTTAGAAACCTCCACCTTATTTAAAGAGACACTGTCAACTGCCTCAAAGCCCCCTTTGGGAAGAGTCTCCCAAAGCCACTGAGATGTGTTCTTAATGATGGGGAGAAAAACACAGGAGATAAAGAGCACTGATAAAGCAGAGATGCTCTCCCTTTTTTAGGCTCTTGTATCTGCTGAATTAAAACTGCTGCACAAACTTCAACTAATCACTGTAGTCCCTTTTGATGAAATTATTGTCTCAGTTTCCAGATGAGGGGAACTGAGTGATCCAACCAAAGTTGCTCAGTGATTTTGTTGCAGAGCGCAGCTCTGGGTTCTGAGGTGATGCAGGAGAGTCTGAAATTATCTGGCTTTATGGCATAGATCAATACTTGGTTGTTGGTAATAGCAGGAAATACTCCCCAGAGGCACCGTGGGGCACTCTAGAAGTGCTCCAGCACAGCCAGCATGGGATCCAAGATCCAAGGCTGGGTGAATTCTTGATCTTGTCTGGTCCAATGTGCTGTGCTTATCAGTGAAAGACCTCTCCAGGGCTCGGAAAAGGCGACTCCAGACTCACCTCTCCTCACTTCAAAGACTGCAGATCATCAGGAACCTCCTGAACGCGTGTGTGTCTGGTGGCTGTCACTGTCCTTACACAAGTGGTTGGCCTCGGTGTTTTCAAACCTGCTTGCTTCTCCTCCCTGGTGAGGGGACGTTTCCAGCTCAGATTTCCTTGCATTTACCTGCCATTCTCAGCTTTTATTTTGTGTCTGTTGCAGGTGCCCCGTCCCTCCAGGGTCCCTGCCATGGTGCTCAAGGTGTTCTTCCCGTCGTGCTGCTCCTCGGCAGACAGTGGCATCCTGGTGGGCCGCTGGCTGGCACAGCAGAGCTCTGCAGTGGTCCTGGCCGTGGTGCACTTCCCCTTCATCCCCGTGCAGGTCAAGCAGTACCTGGGGGAAGTCCAGCGCGTGACCAGAGTCAGCCTCTCTGTGCTGGGCTCCTGGAGCAACAGCAAGCAGGAGAAGGAGGAGGGTCTGAGTGAGTTCTTGGAAGACCTTGGGACCATATTCTCCCATGAGCCTTGGATTCAGATAAGCAAAGAGGGAGACAGCAAGTTCTGGAGCTGCTCTATCCTTCAGAAACACTCCAGCAGCTCTAAGGAGGAAGAAGTCATCTTGGTGTACTATGACCAGCGCAAAGTCATGCTCTCCCATCTGCACCCCCCTCTGGACACAGCTGATGGGAGGGCAGAGGATGCCTCCAAGCTCTCTGCCATCTTCGACACCGTGGCCAGGAGCAGGGTGCTGTTCATGACAGACAGGTACGACGAGGGGCCCATCAAGCTGACCCACTGGCAGTCAGAGGGAGTCGAGGCCAGTATCATCGTGGAGCTGCTCAAACAGGCCTCTGTGCCTGCCTGCATGCTCCTCACGTTCCTGCTCTCACTGGTCTCTGGGATCTGCAGGAGCAGGTGAGTGATGTGGTATCAGCCAGCTTGTTTTGTGTGGAAGTGTAATTTAGGCATTTATGGGGCTCCTGCTCAAGCCCAGTGAGAAATACAGTTGATACAAGAGGTTCTGTTGGCAGGAGGCTGCTGTTGGAGTTTGGGGAGCCCCATGGAAAACACAAGGCCAAAAACCCGCACAAGGCCAAAGGCTCCCTCAGACAGGACTCTTTATGGAGCTGGGAGGGTTTCTGGGGAGGCATTTGCAGCAGCCCCACTTCACTTTCATCACAGCTGGACCAGTGGATTTCCAGCTATGCCATGGCTGACTGGGATCCTCTCCTTAATGGCTTCACAGCTGGGACTCCCTCCTCCCTGTTTGCTGTGAGTCCCTCCCCAGCTGCCAAACATCAGCCAACAGTGTTTCTAAATCCATTATCCTCCAGGAGACTGTGGTGCAGCAGCCTTGGAACCTTACAGCAGGTCCCAGGGATTGCTGCTCTGCATGAATCCTTGGGGAAATCCTCACAACTGGGAGACTGAATAGGATGATCCACGTAATGTGTGGCAAGTGCTTGCACAAGCGAGGAATTCCGACCATATTTGAAGGGGAGAAGTTTAGAATCATGGAATCATTTAGGTTGGAAAGATCATGGAGTCCAACCATTAACCCAGCACTGCCAAGGCCACCACTAACCCATGTCCCCAAGGGCCACATCCACATGCTTTTGAACACTTCCAGGGATGGTGATTCCATCACTGCCCTGGTCAGCCTGCCTGGAGAGGTTGTGCCAGGGAGGGGAGTGGAGTTCTGGTTCCCAGCTGCAAGGAGACACTTTAATTGATGAAATTTGGGTAACAGCTACTACTGTATTCGTGGATAAATCTTCTCAAGTGCAGCCTAAGGGCAGGAGGGAGGGAGGGAGGCTTTTAACAGTTTCCAATTGTGTGATACTGTTGTGAAGGAATTGCAGTGAAACTCTTCCCATGCAGAGGCTTTCTGAACAGCTGGGTTACGTATCTTGGTGCATAAAGGGGAAACTGGCCAGTTTTGGACTATTCTATTGGAAGAGATTTAGGATCAGGCCCAAACCTGATATAATCAAGGAGCGCTGGTTCCTGTGGCTGCTCTGTAGATGCTGGCTGTGTGTTAGTGGCTGTCAGTGGTGACTGAGTAACACCTTTGTGGTTGGACAGAAGGTCAGAAGGGAGTCAGCTCAGAAGGTCCTTTTTCTGGCTGTCCATGGACTGTGCCACCACCAACAAAGAGGAGGATCCTTTTCTTTGTCCTAAAAGGTCCTGATTTGATTAGTCAGTCTTCGAGTCAGGTTAACCCAAGCCTCACAAAGTCTAAGTTGGGAAGCTTAGTCTGGTTGGGCCTGGATAGCTGCTACCCAGCTTCTCAGCAATTCTGACCTCAGCTTTTCCGAAGCCCAGGATGGATGTTTGGAGGCACAGCAGCAGCCAGCTGTACCTGCCAGCAGGCACAACGTGAGGCTGGCTGTGCACAAACCCGGGCTGAGCGTGTTCTTAGGCTTGGGAGACAGATACAGCTTGTTCTCTGCTCTGTTCTATTCACCCACAGGATCAGCGTTATACTCACTTATCTTACAAAGCCTCAGTCTTGGAGGACAGGGATTGGTACCTGGCTTTGTAACAAACCTCCTGCTTGATTTTCTAAGTCATTTAAGTGAGTTTGGTTCCACTCAGCACGTGGTGTGTGTGCTCCAACCTCCCTTGTGCCAACATCCTCAAGTCAGGGAGGGTTCCAAGTGTCATGGGCAGGTGTCCTTCCAGTCCCCAACTCCCTGTGCTGGGACAGGATGTCCCATAAAATAAGATCTACCAGGTTTTTGCTCCTTTGGGTCACAGGGTTTCTTTCCTTCCCTGTTTTTGTGATGTCAGCTTTGAAAAGCTGAAGAAGGGGATGAGCAATGTCCTCTGGGGCTGCAGCCCTGCTGGATATGCCCTGTTGTGTGTTTGCTCTGGAGAAGGGGGGCAGCAGCTGGAAATCTGGGGAGGTGAGTTGCTGACACCCATCGAAGCTCACCCAGTGCTCTCTTATCTCGAGTTAAGGCATTTCTTCAGCACCACCGTGTGCTGAGGGGTGGCCATTGCAGTTCTGCTTCTGAGGGACTTGGGGGCAGGATTCCCATTATCCCTGAGGGTCTCTGTGCTCTTGGGGGCATCAGAATGATTTTGTCTTGGGGCAATAAGTTGTGTGTGCTTCTTGTAAAAAAAAAAAAGTCTGTTTATAAACACCACGAGCTCTGATCCCTCATCCAAAGAGAGGCACTGTTCCTGCAGGTTCCAGCAATGAGCAAAAAAAGAGTTGGGAGTTCTGGTTAATGGAGCTTAATATTTGCATGTGATCCAGATTTGTAAAGATTGCTTTTCATCTGTTATCTGAAAAATCCCCTCTCACTCCTGGGAAAAAACTGAATTGGAAAATCAAGACTTGTACTCATGGAGGCTGTGCTAGTTTATTGCTAAAATTCCTTATATTTGGAAATACCCCAAAGATCTCCTGCTGCTTAAATAATGCAATGACACAACGTCACTGGATTTCTGTTGGGTTTTTTAATCTGGTTGGTTTTCCATTGAAGTTCTGAAAATCATTCTGTCTAGTGGGTGGTAAACAAGTGGGAGCATTTCTGGCAACGTGCAAAGGGGTAGGAGACCACGCAGGGAATATTTCTGGCTTTCTTCCTCAGCCCTCCTAGAGATGAGAGTTCCCGTAGCACATCTTGCAGCTGCTCTGCTGAGCTTTTTGCAGCATGTTTGTGTTTGTATTTCAATAAGGATGTGTATTTCCTTTCCAGAGAAGGTGTGTGAGTGGAGTAGAGGTTGTCCTTGTGGTGTTGGGTGAAAAGAAAAGTCAGTGGTAGCACAGACAAACACTTCCCTCTGATGTGTCTGTTGCTTGAGGAGCAGCCCTGGATGGTGAGAGACACCCAGTGCTGGGGGAGGATGTGGGACTGTCACCCCGAGTGTGTGGCACAGGGCCCTGGATCTGCTGCTTTCTGCCTCAGCTGAGAGGGTCTGGCAGCTGGGGTTTGACTGCTAATTGCTCACCTTCAGCCATCTGGACATAATCCCACAGGTAGAGCCTTTCTCCTTCCCCCTCCTTTGCATTTCAAGTGCAATCCTCTGCTCTAGTCAAGTTTTGCAACAGCAGAATTTGTAACCACTGGGCTGGGGCATAATTGGAAGAGAAAACTCGTCTGGCCTTGTGTCTCAGTGAATCTGTGAGCATCAGTGACCCCCCCCCGTCCCTCCCCTGCACGGAGCCTCCCCTGACAAGGCAGCTGAGGAGCAGTGCTCTCATTTGTCTCCAAGGTGGGAGGCTGGAGCGCAGAGCTGAGTAACTTGGAGACCTCAAATTAAGAATGATTCACAGAACACTGCGTGTGTTTCAAGCCCAATGTGTCTGAAATCTGAATGGAGAGGGAGGGAGGGGGAAGGGGGCACTTCAGCACTTGGGTTTTTCAAGCTGACAAACCCTGCAGGAAGGGTGGGTGGAAGGGCTCAGGAGGGTGTGGGGAGGAGGGGGCAGCAGCCATAGGGAGCTCAGGGGGGTTTGGAGGGGCCATACCCTTGTGATTTGTGTGAAATGCATGAATAGTCTGTCCATCCCCGACTGTCCTGTGGGCACTCTGCTGCTGGGAGTGGGCTAATGTCCTCTGATGAAATCCGTGGAAGGCACACACACACTGCAGGGACACAGATCTGCAGGTCGTGCTCAGTAATGATCCAAGCAGCTCTACAGTTTCAAAAGCAAAGCAGGATACAAGGAATAGTGCTGGTGTGTGGTGATGTGAACTGCAGGACCGTGCCAAAGCAGTCCAGGAGAGTAGGTGGAGTGGCTAAAAGTGAATGTAGATCCCTGGACCCTAAACAAAAAACAGTGAAGCACTGTGAAAATGGTGCAACAACAACTGTGTACAGGAGAGAAGTGAGTCAAATGATGTCCCCATCAGAGTTTAGCCCCCAGAGCAAACCTGGTGCTGTGTGTTGCTGTGGGTTCTGCACCCAGTGCTGTGCCATTTTAACCTACACAAAGCACCATCAGTCCTTGCTTTGTAGGTTGTGTGGAAATAAAAGTAACTCCCCAAAATAATTGAGCATCATTTAGTACTTTTCTTCTGAGTCATAAGAAAAGAACCGTGTGACTGTTTCCTCCCCTACAAGCCTCATGTGAATGTTAACTTTGGAACCTAATTAAGTTCTAAATGTCATGTTATCTACATAATGCTGGTCACTGCAAGGCTGTGGAGAGCAGGTAGAAAGGAAGACCCTGAGAAAGAAATTGGGAAGTAATAAAGAAAAAAAAAAAAGAAAAAAGGATCAATTGGAAGGAAAAAGAAAAGAGGGGGAAAGGGACAGAAACTGCACAGAGTGTACTGCTTTTTGTTATACCAAGCTCACACAAAAGAGAGACTGGTGAGAAATGGCTGGGACAGTTGGGGTTGTTCAGCCTGGAGATGGGAAGGCTCCAGGGAGACCTGAGAGCCCCTTGCAGGGCCTAAAGGGGCTTCAGGAAAGCTGGAGAGGGACTGGGACAAGGGATGGAGGGACAGGACAAGGGGCAGTGGCTTCCCACTGCTGCAGGGCAGGGTTAGATGGGATAGTGGGAAGAAATTCCTCCCTGTGAGGGTGGGCAGGCCCTGGCACAGGTTGCCCAGAGAAGCTGTGGCTGCCCCTGGATCCCTGGAAGTGTCCAAGGCCAGGTTGGACGGGGCTTGGAGCAGCCTGGGTAGTGGAAGGTGTCCCTGCCCATGGCAGGGGGTTGAGATGAGATGATCTTTGAGGTCCCTTCCAACACGAACCATTCAGTGATTCTGAGATTGGTAACACTGGGAGTTGTGCAGCAGTTACACCACGTTGTGTTGTTGCACTGCACACAAAACTGCCTTGGTTCCTCTCTGCTGGAGGCTCAGGGCATTGTGCAAGCCCAGTGATGTATCACAAAGCACAGGCTGGAGCCAGGATCGCCTTGTGGCTTCCTTGGAAGAGCAAGGCACGTGGTTTGACAGAGTGGAAATGAGAGGTTGGGTTGTCTACTTTTGATGTCTTGGTCTGGCAAGGCTCCTTAATTCTGTTAACCTTTCAGAGAGTCCTTGACATCTAATCACCATCTCTGGTTGCACAGCCTTAACTGTACACTGCCTGTTTTGCATGGATTTGGGATGCTGGCAGAGGCAAAAGGGGACATTCCCATGTGTTTCTGCAGGGTGCTGAAGTTTTGGCCCTTGTCTTTCTTATGGAGCAAACTCTCAACTTGTGAGCAGCTGGGACATCGCCTGCAGCACCTCCAGGTCATCAGCAGCGACAAGAAGGCTCAAACCCAGACTCAGCTGATGAGGTATGGGGTACATGGAAGGTCATGTGTGTCTTTGCTCTTCTCCTGTCTCCCTTGGGGAACCCAAACCATGGATCCCATGCACACACAGCACTATGGGGTCATCACCCCTTGCTCCACTCCCTGCCAGTTTGCTCATCTTTGCTCTGCACTCAATTTGTATGCATGTATGTTTATAACTTTATATGCTAATTATGCCTTTTGCCAGATATCTGCCTTTTTCCCAAGCCTGGGAAAGGCAACTGGGATATTGCCCCCCAAAAGCTTGTCCTGCACCCATGTGTGAGTGCTTTGCTCTCGCTAATCCCACAAACTCATTGCTTTCCTGTGTGCTGCTGATAGCCAAAAACTGCCATCAGTGTTCAGTGGGGCAGAAAGGTTTAAATGCTCCTTTCTTTTACCCATTCTCTTGGGGAACCTTTTCTTGCAGAAAATTCAGACCAGAGACTCTGACAGCACTAACAAAGTCAGTGTAAGAGAAAAAGCAAACATGCAGCACAGTGAGTGGAACAGAGCAGAGATCTGAGGCAAAGATTGAATGCCCTGCGGCCCTTCCACAGCCAGTCTGGTTCTCTGTGCTTCTCTGATCCTGCAGTAATAGACTCCCAGGGAACACTTAAAATAGATTAGCAGATTTGAAGACCAAAAGTAACTGTGATTGTTTAATCTGATTTCCTGAATAACTCACGTCATGGAATTTCATTCAGAAACTCCAGCAGGGAAGGGGCAGCTCAGCAGTCCTTCTGGGTTTGTGTATGAACCCAGAAACACTATTTATTGCCTTGAGTTGGGAAACCATCTGATCTCAACGTGGATGCTCCAAGTGCTGGTGCCCTCAGTGCTGGTAATTGGTAAATCCCCCTGAGTGCGTCTCTACCTTTCAGTCTAACATTCCTCTTTGTAGCTTCAGTCCAGTCTTTGCTCCCTATTAAAAAAGCTTTTGTGGTGTGGCAGACTCCTGAGTGGATCCATGTTTAGAATCACAGACTGTCCTGAGCTGGAATGGACGCACAGGGATCATCCATCCAACATCTGGCCCTGCACAGAACCCCAACAATCCCACCCTGTCCCTCAGAACGCTGTCCTGGAGCTCTGGCAGCCTTGGGGCTGTGCCCACTGCCCTGGGGAGCCTGTTCAGTGCCAACCACCCTCTGGGGAAAGAACCTTTCCCTGAGATCCAGCCTGAGCCTGCCCTGACACAGCTCCAGCCGTTCTCTCAGGTCCTGTCCCTGACCCCAGAGCAGAGATGGGAGCTGCCCCTCCGCTGCCCCTCAGGAAGAAGTTGTGACTGCAGTGAGGTCTCCCCTCAGTCTTCTCCTCTCCAGGCTGAGCACAGAAGGAATGGCACAGCAGGGAAGGTCAAAAGGTCCCTGCGCTGTTCCTCTTCACTGGGTTGTCCTGTTGTCCCTGGGACGTTAAAGATGCGACGTAAGCAAAGCCAACAGTTGTCATTGAAACATTAAACACCGTCCTTCCTCTTTCTCTAACCCTGTTTCTCTTTCTCCTGCATGCAGGAAAGCCAACATCTTTGTCTCTCTGCTGATTGATGTGGCTCTGGGGATCCTGCTGATGTCCTGGCTCTACAGGAAGAACCGAATTGGTCACCTTGCTGACACTCTCATCCCCGTGGCTGACGTAAGTCTGGCTAAGGCTGTTCCTCTTCCACCTGCTCTGGGTGCTGACCAGCTCTCGATGCCTGGGGTAGTTGGAAGGAGGCAGTGCCTCCCACACAAGGGTTTCAGAGAGTCCTGTCTGAAGTCATGCAAATTAAGTCTCCTCAAGAGCAGTGAAATCTTCAATCAAGCCTGTTGGGGCTGCTCAAAAGCTCTGCTTTGCATGTGCTGTGCATGGTAATTAGATGTTTACTGGAGGGCTGCTCCAACTCCTGAAGGAACAATTATGGCTTGGACAGAGCTCTGCTGCTGCAGGTTGAGTGGTTATGGAGCCACAGTACTTTTATTTTGTTCTAAAGTCAACAGAAAGTGTCCTCAGATTGTTTGGGGGGAAACAGAGCTGTAACCTGGGCTGAATCTGATAAACTGCTGAAAAGTCAGACTTGATAAGCAGTGCAGCTGTGCTTGTGAAAGGAGTTTCGTGGGGAAGTCCAAAGGCTTTGGCTGCTCAGGGTACAAACACCTGAAATCCTGCCTGAGAGCTTTGGGACACAGAGGCTAAACTAGGAAAACTTGCTGTGTCTTGTGATTCTGTCAAACATAACTCCTCTTGCCCACGAAGATCCCTCAGCATCAGCAGAAATTCGTGAAGAGCAAGTCTGACTCACACCACCCTGCTCTTCTGGTGGCTCATTTTAGGTGCAGAGCTCCAGTATATCTGTTCAGTGGCAGTGAGGAACATATAATGTACTTCAGAAGCTGGAGACCAGACCACTAATCTGAGTTCAGCTCTGTCTTAAGAGCTCCTGTGTCTTGGGGATACATGTGCAGCCAATTTTGAGCCCTGCCTTGCAGCTGCATGGCCTAATCCCTTCTCTGCCCACTTTTCTTTCATTTCTGAGTGGATCTTTCCATTGGTTTCTTTCTAGCAGCTGAAGAACATCTTCTTTCTGCTCTTTCTCCAGCTTCTTGATTCTGCTTAGAGAATTCCAGCAGTGGTTTATTTTTCCTACTGATGCTGCATTTCCTGAGGAGGGCTCCCATTTCCCTTGATGATGATCTGCTTGGTCTGTGTCTAACCCTTTAATTGTTGCAAACCATCAGTCTCTTATCATTCTTGGATGTGCTGTGCTCTCAGGAAGTGTGTATGGAGCGCCCAGCGTAGCTGTGAATCATGATTATTGCTGTTTTTCTTATCTTCCATAGTCACACTTTCAAGGATAGCATGTTTTAAGGATTGCTGCAGTCACTGCTCACCAGCAATGGTGGGTAGAAAGGACCACATTTCCTGCAGGAGCTGTGCACTACAAATACTTTCCTAAGCAAGTCTTTTCCCTTACCACTGGAGAAGTTTAAGTTCCCTAGAGCTCTCCCTATGGGATTATTGTAAGTGGCCCAGCTCTCAGAAATCTGAGTTCTTAACAAGTCTGCAGGGAAGTGGCTTTGGCTGCGTTCCTGGTGGCACAGGTGGCTCCGGGAGGGATTCCATCTGCCCAGTGTCTTTGGCAGATGGACACTCTCCGTGCTCAAGGTGTGTCCAACCCCAGCACCTGTCCTGGACAGGCTGGCCTGCGAGGTTGCTTGTTTGTTCCTCTCCCAGTAATTAAGCTCACCTGTCACTCAGCTCATGCATCAGTGTCAGTTATCTCCACATGCCTCCTACGTGTGTGGACTTGGTTACCTGGCTATCACCAGGAGCTGTTTGCTTTCCTTCCTGGAAGTGCTGACTCCTCCATGTGTGGGGGGCCCTGATAGCCAGTCAGTGCCTTTTTCTTCCCTGTTTATCCAGGCTTATCGTTTCGGGCCACTCACAGCTCTCCTTACTTCCCAGCCTTACTTTCTTCTTTCAGGCATATTGGATTGTAGACATCATAAAATCATTTGGAGTCCTTTGACTGCCTTTGCTGGGCATTGATTTATATACATATTGTGCAGACCTTAAAAATGCAGATCTGAGTGATCCCAAAATATACCAATGACTTCAGCATGTGCTGAGCAAGCCAGCTCCACTTCTTTTCCAGTATGACAGCAAAATCTCCCCTTAGCCATTCAGCAGTAGGTTTCCTCTGTGCTGCTGAGTGTCCATCTGGAATGCATTATTCCCATCACTGGGGCTTTCTCAAGTGCTTGTGTGTTGCCAAGTTCAGTAACAGAGCTCCTGTTCCTTCCCTGAAGCGCCTTCTCTTCTGCTTTTGAGCTGTGCCCCAGATCTGCTGATGGCCTTGGCCTTACACCTCAGTGTTAGTAAATAGAATATTGGATATATCATTTGCCCCAGAGGGTGGTTGGCACTGAACAGGCTCCCCAGGGCAGTGGGCACAGCCCCAAGGCTGCCAGAGCTCCAGGAGGGTTTGGGCAACACTCTCAGGCACAGGGTGGGATTGTTGGGGTGTCCTGGGCAGGGCCAAGGTCCTTGTTGTTCCCTTCCCTCTCAGCGTATTCCCTGATTCTCTTATAATAAGCTTATTATGTACTCTAATATATTATATATTGTGCACAACCTTATTTTAACCTCACTGATTTTCATATTGACAAACTAACCTTATATAACACATAACCTTATTGGTTTGATAGATTGATTTTAACATTGACAAAATTACAGCTGTGTGCAGCCTGGATAAACTGCTCATCTTTTTGCCTAGCAGGCATCTCTCTGGAAGGAGGCAGGTCCAGGTGGGGTATTTTGACTCTCAGCACAGGTCACAGGCTCAGCTGCTGCCGGGAGGCTCAGTCCCTGTTCCCTGGCCATCATTCCTCATCCCCTGATGAAATGGTTCTCAAATCAGCACTTAGCTGGCAATTGTTGATGCTGCACAAGGCAGCCCACTCTCACAGCTTGAGGAGCTGTGCTGTGCTGGCTGTAATAACAAGTTACTTTTGTCAGGCAGCGAGGCAGATGTGATTCACAGACACCCAGGGAGCCACTGGCAAGGAGCTGTGTGCAGTACCAAGGACTGATTTGAGGAGCAGGCTTTCAAATCCAAGAATGGAAAATGGGAATAATCTCTCTGTAGGTGCCCGCACAGCTCGTGCCTTCCTCCTTCCCCTTGATCCCACCAGGCTTGCCAGTGGTTGTCCTTTTTCCACAAGACAGCCTTCTTTCAGAAATACCTGGCTCAAAACACTACACTGGCTTATAAACTATCTTCTTTTTTTTTCCCTCCTTCATCCCTTTCATCCTCACCGGTGTCTCTGTTTCTAAAGCTGTAATCTCTTTGAAACAGTTAAATATTTATCACAGACTGGGCCTCCAAAAACCTTACTGGGGCTTGGAGATAATTGGATGTACATTCCTACTCAGCCTTGTTCCGCTGATGCATAAACAAAGCAAGCAGAGGGAACACTTCCTGGAAAATATTTATGGATGGTAATTTGTGAAATGGTGTATCTCAGAGCCCCAAACACCTGCAGCACGCATGGGCAGGTGTGTCTGGCAGGCAGAGCTTTGGCTCTTTGTGCTCCAACCTGCACCACATAGAACCATTAAGGCTGGAAAAGAGCTTCGAGGTCACCAAGTCCCCCAGTCAGGCAGCACCACCTCTGTGTTCACCACTAGAGTGTGTCCCCAAGTGCCACATCCACGTGCTTTGTGAACAATTCCAGGGATGGGGACTCCACCACTGCCCTGGGCAGCTGTGCCAGGCCCTGACCACCCTTTTCCATGAAAAAATTTTCCCAATATCCAACCTAAACCTCCCCTGGCACAGCTTGAGGCTGTCACTTGTCCTGTCCCTTGTTCCCTGGGAGCAGAGCCCAACCCCCTCCAACTCCCCCCTCCTCTCAGGGGGTTGCAGAGCCAGAAGGTCCCCCCTGAGCCTCCTTTTCTCCAGGCTGAGCCCCCCCAGCTCCCTCAGCTGCTCCTGCTGCTCCAGCCCCTTCCCAGCTCCGTTCGCCCTTCCCTGAAGCATCAGTGGGTTTCCTGGTGCCCTGTGTGTCCTTATCCATGTCACATCACCATCAGTCCCTCTGCATATGGGAACTAGGAAGAGCATGACAGTAAAGGGAATGTTTCCCCAGTGAGCTCATCTAACCCTCCTTAGCTTCAATCTCTCTCCAGTTTGGTCGTGTCCCTGCACCCTGTTATGAAACACTTCAACCTGCTGGGTGTGATTTATTAATCCTGCCCACATTCAGTATTCGTGGCTGCAGGAGGAGAACCGGCCTCCCAGTCACCTTTTCCGATTCTCCTGGCTATCGATCAGTCCTAAAATATCTGCTTGGAAAACAATCTCCAAGGTTGTGCCTCAGGACTGTGCTTTGGGAAGCCTTGCCCAGCTAAATAACAGCAAGACAGGACACCTTCCCGGGGCTACGTGCCCCTGCCAGGGTTCAGCAGCACCTCTGGGACTGGCAGCCTCCAGAAATACTCCCTGCTAAAAAACCAGCCTTGCTGAAGGACTGCTTTCAAGCGTTTAAATATTTCATTAAAATCCCCAAATGCTTTCTCTAAGTTACCAATCCAACACTTTAAATATTAAACCCGGTCTATTTATAAAGCAGCAAACGCTTCTCAGCCACAGAGGTGAGCTCCATGGGATCCAATCAGTCCTGACTTGCAGTGAGACAGAGGAAAAATGGAGGGAGCAGCAAGACAAGCCTTTTGGAGAAGTTAGAGATGGAGCCATTAATTTCGCCACCGCACTAAAAAGTAAATATTTACAAACTCGTTTTGCCAGGATCTCATTGGTTAATGAAGAAAATGGAATCGTTCCTTGGAAACAATTTCCTTGTAGGGAAATTATCCACGTGAATGACAGGGAAAGAAGGCTGCAGTGTTTTAGGAAGTGTGGTTTGGTGGTTCTATATGTGGGCAGTTTTCAGTGCCCTTCGCTTGGATGGACTTAACTGTCAGTGGGATTTTTGGAGGTAGAAGGCTTTTCCTCACAGTCTGTTCATGTGGGACAGTGTGAGAGGGCCCTTCTTCCAGGTATGTTCCCCAACTCCGTGCTGAAGGTTACCACTCTCAGCTACCTCAGTTCACAGCCTGTAAATGGAGTCACCTCTGGTTTCAGCTCAGGGCAGTAGGGCAGGTGTGAAGCACCAAACAGCAGAGCCACTGCAAGGGGAGTGTAGAGTAGAGGAGTGGAGAGAGAAAATCAGTAAATAACATCAGCCTGGGATGAAATCACCAGAAATTGTGAGTCAAAGCCCCCAGTGAAGGGTGTGGAGCACAAGTCTGAGGTAAGCTGAGGGAGCTGGGGGGGCTCAGCCTGGAGAAAAGGAGGCTCAGGGGGGACCTTCTGGCTCTGCAACTCCCTGACAGGAGGGGGGAGCCAAGGGGGGTTGGGCTCTGCTCCCAGGGAACAAGGGACAGGGGGAGAGTAAACGGCCTCAAGCTGTGCCAGGGGAGGTTTAAATTGGATATTGGGAAAATTTCTTCGTGAAAAGGGTGGTCAGGCCCTGGCACAGCTGCCCAGGGCAGAGGTGGAGTCACCATCCCTGGAGAGACGTAAAAGATGTGGATGTGGCAGTTGGGGACCTGGGTTAGTGGTAGCCTTGGCCATGTGGACTTGATGATCTTAGAGGTCTTTTCGAACCATAATGGTCTCTGATTCTGTGATTTGGGGACAAGCTCCATTAGTGTTTTTCATCAGTGATTCAGAGGCTGCTTTGTTTCAGGAATGCCATAGGTACCTCTCCATGGAGCCTGCAGAGAGGCACAACCGTGAGAGGCAAGAGCAGCGCTATAAGCAGGGCTAATTTTACCTAGGACAGCACAGAGTGTCAAGAAATTTTGTGTATGAAATACATGTATATAATTGTGTTTTCTACCCTGCTCTAAACACATAAATTTGTAAAAATTCACTGCACTGCCATATCCGCCCCCCCCTTTTTTACAGTCCTGGCAGGCTTCCCCAAGCTCAGCTCTGACTTTTCGGTTGCCTGTCTCCAGAAGTCCATTTGTGCACCAGCATTTGCCATCTATCTCCAGAACTCTCATTTCACACTGTGCAGGTCTACCAGAGGTGACACAGTTTCACGTTCCCAGCACTGAGACCATGGAAGCAGTTCAGGTCCCTCTCAGCTGCTGTGTTTGGGTCAGTAAGGAGTCAGTGAAGGTGCATTTCTGATTTGACTGTTTGGCTGTAAAGTAGCTGTTTGGATTTTTTTCCGTGGGTTTGAAGGTTGTGGTAAGAATCCTTTGAGGGGGCAGCACTAACAGAGCACAGTTCCTGTTTGGTGTGGGAGCACTGTTTTATCTCCATTCCCCACTTCCCTGTGTTTGCAGCGCGTAGCTGAGGAGCTCCAGGACCTGCTCCAGTGGCTGATGGGAGCCCCAGCTGGACTGAAGATGAACCGAGCTCTGGATCAGGTTCTGGGCCGCTTCTTCCTCTACCACATCCATCTCTGGATTAGTAAGTGCAGTTGTTTAACTTCCCAGCCTCCCTTTTCATCTCTTCCCTCTGAGTGTTTAATGTTTGCCTAGAGGTGAGTAATGAATCAAAATGCTTTTCTGCAAGTGCAGACTTGTCTTTGAGTCTTCCTGCTGTGGGAACTGAAGCCAAAGTTGGATTCCCACACAAGGAAATCATGCATATTAAGCAAAGTGCTGGTGTTGATGCTCTGCAAGAAGTGCAGATCACTATGGAGCTTTCTTGGTGTCACTGGTGGTGGGTGTCCAAGGGAAGGCACCTCTACAAGGTCTTACCTGGGGTTTACACGGCCTTTGCCATGGGGAAGGCAGCTGATGGGGTAGGGATGAGGAATGTGCAGGGATGCAAACCCCAGCCCTGTTCTATCCCCAACTTCAGCTTAGTGCAATTTCATTATTTGAAATAATACCCCCCTTCTGTCCTTGATGTACAGTCATGATGGACACAAACCCCACAGTTATTGTACTGCTTTGCTTTGCTCACCAATCGAGTGTGGTCGTTTGTGTGACTTTGCCCCCCTTTAGTGATGAAAGAGACTGTTTCTCCACACTGTTTTGTTTTATAAAAGCCATATGGGGTGGCTTTTGTGGGAAGGGCAGGAAAATAGGAACGGTTGCAGTAAATGTTGATGTGTGCAGTTAAAAATGTACTTGAGAACCCAGATACAAGAAAATGTTCCAGTCCTGGAAGTGTCCAAGGCCAGGTTGGACAGGGCTTGGAGCAACCTGGGCTAGTAAAGTGTCCCTGCCCATGGAAGAGGGTGGAACAAGATGGGCTTTAAGGTGCCTTCCAACCCAAACCATTCCATGAGTCTGTGAATCACACGTGGAGCAAAGTGGCTGCTCTATTCAAGGTGTGTCCTCCCCTTCCTCACAGAGCTGCCACATCTGAACAGAAACCTGGGCTCCTAAAAAGGAGGTGACATCTAAAGGAGTTTTCCAGCTTCCCTTCCACACTTTCATGGCTCTGATTTCCGGAGCAGTGCTCTAGAGTAGGGGGAATCAGACCTTTGAGAGTGCCAGGAGGAAGATGACACTCACCCTCTGCCATGTCCCCCAGGCTACATCCACCTGATGTCTCCCTTCATCGAGATGATCCTGTGGTACGTGGGGCTGTCCGCCTGCCTGGGCCTCACTGTGGCTCTGTGCATCCTCTCCGACATCATCGCGCTCCTCACCTTCCACATCTACTGCTTCTATGTCTACGGGGCCAGGTGAGTCCTTCCCCCCTGGCTTTGGGTGGGGACAAGGGCCACAGAGCCCTCAGGCCACACCTTCAGTTGCTGGATCATTCAGTCCTGGTGGAGTGCTTTTCAATTCACAGTTTAACCAGCAATTTATGTATTAATTCTTTTATGCTGGTAGAAATGGTGACCACAATAGTGCAAGCAACCTGTCTTTCAGTTCTCCTGTGTTTAAATATTTATTTGTCGTGGTATTGACCTGGAAAAATAAAACTACATGACAGGCAGAGGACAGGAAAGCTGCTCTCCCCATCCCTTTGATTCAGCCTCATAGTCCTCTCCTCAGTTGCACTCTGTCCAGTGGTTTGGAGGGGAATGAGAGGAGAGGAGGAGGAGAGGGGAACTCTTGTAGCAACGGAGAAGCTCCAGAGTCCCTGTTTCTTCCCTGCTTCAGAGGTTCATGTGGAGCACAGTTGCCAGGTTTGGGGTCCTTGTCTGGACCTCCTGGAGAGCCCTGTGGCCTGAGGACTGGGGCAGTGTGGGGGAGTGCAAGGGGCTTTGGGGCACATCTGGGGCACACTGTGGTTCCTGTGCAAGGAGTACCCATCCCTGTGCTCTGCTCCTGCCTCCTGTGCTGCACCAAGGGGTCACACGGGCCATGGGACAACAGCTGAGCCTGACAGGGGGATAGGATACAGTAAATAAAGGACCTTTGGGTTTATAAGGTGCAGAATGGTCATTGTCCCTCCCCAGGCTTCACACTGCTAAGAGTAGAAGAAACATGAGTAGTTTAGGGAATGGTTGGAAATATTGAGACATGATTTATGAGTCAGGTCTGTTGTGAGTACAGGGCTTACACCCAAAATCAGTGTCAGTGATGGGGAGTCTCTTCCCAGCACCTCTAAGTGCTGGAATCTCTGTGCTGGTCTGTGAGGAGTGGCCTTGCTTCTCCTCACTGTGCAGAGAGTAGAAGTAGGAAAAGCATTTTCTGAGCTGATTGCTCTTCCCACGAGCTGCAGGGAGCCAGCCAACCCACCTGGTGTTTGTCAGGAGTACAGAGAGCTCTGTGTTACCTTGGCACTGGCACTGAGCTGCCCTGCTGAGCCAGGTGCCCCCCATGGAGAGCCAGGAAGGGACAGCAGTCACCCACAGCCACCACAGCACCTCGAGTTCCCACAGCTGGTGGAAGAATTTGCTGGTTCAGGTACTGGTGAAGCCCAAGATCCCCTTGTGAAGCAAACCACAGAGTGACAGGAGAGCAGGCCAGTGTGTGCAGGCAGCCAGGGCAGATGGGGCAGGTGCCACCACAGCAACACTCGCTTGGTGTCATGTCAGGATGTGCAGGGAGTGTGTGGCCTCAGTCAGAGCCATGTCTGGTGTGTCCCAGAGCCTGGAGGAGCCTTCCTGGGCACCCTCCTGCCCAGGGATCAGTGCACCCAGCTGTGCCTGCAGCCTGGCAGCACCCTGCCAATTCCTGGAAGCAGCTGGTGTTCCTCAATCCTAGAGATTCCTCTCTGGGAAAAGGCTCCTTGCCTCTGCTTTCACAAAGCTGATATGAAATCTGAGCAGCCTCCATGACTTAGCTGGCCTGGTTTACCAGGCTGGCTTTGTAGCTCAGGCTTTCTCAGGCTCAGTTTTGCCCTACGGATTGGCAAAACTTTCTTTCCATCCCTGTATGGATGGAAAGCCCTTCTGCCCAGGGCTCTTTGTGCCTCTTCTTCATCCCAGGAGTCCTTTATTCCTTGATGGTTTTCCATAGAGGAGTGTCTGTTTCACGTCCCTTGTCATCCCAAGTTTCCCTCATCATTGCCATTTTTCTGGGAGGGAAGTAGCTCCAAGTGTCCTAGCACCAAGTTTGTGAATCCTAAGAAAGGGATGCAGTAGGGACCATTTCCTTGGTCTCTTCCCCTTCTTGAGGATGTTTGGAGCTGTGGGTTACTGGAGAAGGCACAGGGGATCCAGTCCTCTCTCTTGTCTCTGTGCTGCAAAGTTGCATTGCATTGACTCGAGGAGGGGGGGTCAGACCTTGGCCAGCCCTGCTGTGGGAGGGTGTGAAGAAGTGAGGGAAAGGGACAGATCTGAACTGGGGACGCACAGGTGAGCATGGGGGAGTGAGCTTGCTGCTGCTTTTCACAGAATCAAGGACTGGTTTGGGCTGGGAGGGACCTTGAAGATCATCCATTCCACCCCTGCCATGGGCAGGGACACTTTCCACCAGCCCAGGTTGCTCCAAGCCCCGTCCAACCTGGCCTTGGACACTTCCAGGGATCCAGGGGCAGCCACAGCTTCTCTGGGCAACCCCAGGGCTTCACCACCATTTGCTGCCAGGAAGGTGGTGCCATGGGGCTGGCAATTGCTGCAGCCCCACGACGTGGCCTGGCCTTTGCCCTCCAGTGGCCCAGAGCTGGCTGCAGGAGCCCCTGTGCCAGGGCCAGCCCAAATGCACTGACTGAGCCATTTCTCTGTGCCATTCTCAGCTGATCTCTTTTGCCCCCCCCCCGTTCTGCAACACTGGTGGCTGGGTGGGCAGGGGGCTGTGAGGCTGGCTGGGGCTGGTGCTCAGGAGCTCCCAGCTCTGATGCCCTCAGTGTTCTCTCTGCTCAGGCTCTACTGCCTCAAGATCTACGGGCTGTCGTCCCTGTGGCGCTTGTTCCGGGGGAAGAAGTGGAACGTGCTCCGGCAGCGGGTGGACTCCTGCTCCTATGACCTGGACCAGGTAGTGCTGCAGCCCTGGGGTCACTGCAGGACCCTGTGACCCTGTCCTGCTCCAGCCAGCACGGAGACAGAAGCCATGGGGGAGTTGTGGTGCCCGGAACAAGGACATGCCCCAACACTGCATCCATGGCTCCTCTGCTGCCCTGCAGCTCCCCTTCCCTTCCCTTCCCTTCCCTTCCCTTCCCTTCCCTTCC
>NW_020955460.1:233829-237221 GCF_003031625.1 Empidonax traillii | reverse complement strand
CCTTCCCGAACCTTCCCGAACCTTCCCGAACCTTCCCGAACCTTCCCGAACCTTCCCTTCCCTTCCCTTCCCGAACCTTCCCGAACCTTCCCGAACCTTCCCTTCCCGAACCTTCCCTTGCCTTCCCAAACCTTCCCTTCCCTTCCCAAACCTTCCCTTCCCTTCCCCAGCCTTCCCAAACCTCCCCTTCATTCTCAGAGGGCTGAATCCCCCCGAGCCCCTGCCCCGGGCCGTGGTGGGTGCTGCAGCTCCCGCAGTCCGGGAGCCTGGAGCAGGAATGGGGGCGGGCTGGAGGCCGTTCCCGATGCGGTGCCCGGCAGTGTTGCCACAGTAACAGCCGTGGCAGCGTTTCTATTAAAAGGCCCGGTTTCATTCACGTTGTGCTGGAGCGGGGCCCACTCGCTCTCACTCAGGCAGAGGCAGCTTTTTGTCAAGCGCTGGAAGCTCTTTTTAATTCTGAAATGCCACGCAAACGTCCAGCAGAGCCTGAACTGCTCCTCCTCTGGCAGCTGCAACATCACTGAAATCATACAGTAATGTGGGGACTCCCCAGGGTCGGAGCTTCCCCCCTTTACAGCAGATAACCCTGAGCCTCCTGCACCACCGCTGGGCTGGTTTTGTTTCTCTGGAGATTAAAAGCCTCCGTGCCAGATTTGCATCAGGGCTCGGTCCCTGTGTGCTTTGAGGAGAATTGGGTTGGCACTCAGGCTTCATCCTGCTGCTCTGGAGACCAGTGGGAATTGTATCGTTGGCTGGGGAGGCAGAGACATTCAAAGGAGACCTTAAAAGACTTTTGGAGGTTTAAGCAACTGCAGTGGAGTGACAGAGGAGGGGAGAAACAACTGCTGTGAGGAGAATGGGTTGGGTTGTGATCTATTCCTGGTTAAGAGCCTAAAGCTGGGATGCTGATCCACCTCTGTGACGTGGCTGGGGGGTTCTTTTCTTTCATATCCCTTTTTGCAGAAGTGGCAGTGCCCTGTGCTCCTGGGGCTTCTCTGTTCTGGAAGTGGTGACTGAAACTTGAAGAGTCAGGTCCCTATTCGTCATAAATGTGCATTTCTCCCAGTTGGAATTAGTTAGACTTGCACCAGCTGGGCTGACCCAGAATAAAAATAACTTCTTGTGTGGGCAGTGGAGCCAATGACACCTGCTTTCCATGGATTTTTCCCTCCTTCATCCACTGAATATTGCTTCCCCTCCCCGTAACTCCAGCTTCTTCCTCTCCCAGTTTCCCACTGAGCAAGAGGTAGAATTCCTGTGGCTGGTACCTGAGGGAATGTTTATCAGCCAAATTCTGACAGCTTTTAACCAGGTGCCTGTTCTGCTAAACAAGGAGGAACAAAAGTACTTCTCAATTCTCTACAAAATTTCCATCCAAATTTCCTCTTCTTTGTTCCTTTCCACAGTTTTCTGCTGAAAACTGATCCACCAAACTTTTGTGGATGTGGTGGGAACAAACGGCAAGATCATGTAAGTCTTGTTTCCTAAGGAAGCTGGGCTGAAATAGGAAATCTTGAGTGTTGTCTATAAAGGAATATGCTGTCAGGATCCAGCTTTTATTTATCTTCCCAAACATACTCCTACAATAGGGAGCCTTCTGAGAAGGCCCAGTGAGAGGAGAAATACTGAAAATATCCCAGGTAGCATCATTATTCACATAGGCAGTAAAAAAACACATTCAGGAGCCCTGCAAACTTCTGCTGCCTCACAGTCTCCTGGTTTTTATTTGTAATGTGTTTTGTTTTGCCGTTGCTCTGCTCATGATTGTGTTTCCTTTTTCCCTAGTTATTTATTGGCACTTTGCTGTTCACCATCCTGCTGTTCCTCCTGCCTACAACTGCACTGTATTATTTGGTGTTTACCCTGGTAAGATTTAACCCTTGAAACAAGTCATATACTCTCTTCTGGGATAGTAAAAAATTGGTTTCCTAGACATTTATTGTCACCCATAAAGAAAATATAAATTTTGGGTGTCCTAGGAAGGATTCTCACACAGCTCAAGTGGAATTCAGGATGCATGTTTGTGTTTCTCTGAAGGGAATTCCCAGCAAATCCAGGCCAGCAGGACAAACTGTTTCTCTCAGAAGCTGTTTTTCTATCTTTCCATCCCACATTCGAGGTGACAGCCCCTGTGGTTTGATCCAGAACTTTTTTTCCAGGGAATTAACTTGCTGTGTTAAATGCCCTCAGCCAGGCTTTGCTCAGGCGCTGGGACTTCTTTTTCTTTTCTTCCCCCAACATGACCAGTCTCTCCCCAGAGCCAAATTTTCCACAGACAGTGACAATCACATGCTTTCAGCATCTTTTTTTGAGCCTTCTCTTTTCAGATGAGCTTGGCAGCAAAAAATAACTGCAGTGTGACAAAAGGAGGGGCTTTAATCAGGGACAGAAAACATGGAGCAGGGAGCTCATTCCTGACTGCTCTGCTCTTGCTTAGACTCTGTGTGGGGCAGAAATAAGCTACTTCCGCTCCCTGTTGGAGAGGGAAGAGTTGACATTCAGTGGTACACAGTGCTGGAGTTGACTAGAGATGGGAGAATTTGGGCTTCCTTTCCAGCTGTGGCTGTTGAAAGTGGAATAGGTCCCATGTCCTTGCAGGACTCCAGCCATAGCAGCTTCATTCCACTTACACCCTTAAGCTCAGATTGCCGAGGATCCTCACACAGGGATTGGATGCTCAGCCCTTCTGGACATCAAACCCACTTCGGGAGGCTTTAGCTTAGCCCACAGGACTTTGGCTCAGCCCACAGCAACGTCAGATCCCAGCTCAGCTCATGAATTTACAGGTGTTTCATCTCCTGTTTGCTGAGGTTTTCTGTTACGCTGTATTTGTAGCTCCGATTGCTGGTGGTGATTGTGCAAGGCCTCATCCACTTGCTGGTTGACCTGATTGACTCTCTGCCCCTTTATTCCCTGATCCTTCGGCTCTGCAGGTCCTACAGGCTCGCAGGTAAGTCCCTCAACTCTGCCCCCAAGGATTTTGCATTATGCATCAAATTTTGGTGCCCTGGGTCACTCCTGAATGGAAAGATGCAGTGGGGGCAGGAAAGAACACGAGGCTTGAGTCATGCAGGTGTCCCTGCTGTTAACCAGTTCCTGCAAGGAGCAGGATGAGGGTGTCAATGGAAAGGCAAATGAAGCAGAATCACGAGCACCTTTCCTCAGTCCAATCCTGTGGCAGCTAAAAGTGACATCCAAGCAAACACCGTCTAAACGAGTTCATCTTTTGTTCCAGTTTCAGAGCAGCAGGTCAGGTAAACTTGAGAGAGTTAAACATGGCATGAAGCTGTGCCAGGGGAGGTTTAGGCTGGATATCAGGAAAAGGTTTTTTTCCCTGAGAAGGTGGTGGGGCAATGGCACTCCAAGGCTGCCAGAGCTCCAGGAGTGTTTGG
>NW_020955460.1:217229-233303 GCF_003031625.1 Empidonax traillii | reverse complement strand
ACGAGTTCATCTTTTGTTCCAGTTTCAGAGCAGCAGGTCAGGTAAACTTGAGAGAGTTAAACATGGCATGAAGCTGTGCCAGGGGAGGTTTAGGCTGGATATCAGGAAAAGGTTTTTTTCCCTGAGAAGGTGGTGGGGCAATGGCACTCCAAGGCTGCCAGAGCTCCAGGAGTGTTTGGACAATGCTCTTGGGAAAGGGTGGGATTGTTGGGGTGTCTGTGCAGGGCCAGGGGTTGGATTTGGTGATCCCTGTGTGTCCCTTCCCACTCAGGATATTCAGTGATTCTATGAAACAATGCCGATAACCCTGGCGGTTTGGACTCTGCAATAAGCCAAATCACAAAGATATTTGGAGTACTGGCTGTTCCAAAGGGCTGGATCTACAGGATTAAGTTCAAAGCTCTGGGCGGAGTTCAGATCATCATTGTCTTTTTGAGACTAATCTGTCACCATTTTGAACTAGTCACTGTTTTCCACTTTGGGTAACCAAAAACCATGGCTGGCACCAGAGTAAGGCTCATTTTGGAATGAATTTGGCTGTCAACAACTATGATTGATCTGGTTATGGTCAAGCACATCTAAATTATCATCTCCTATCCATTTAAAGAGCAAACAGCAGGAATTTCTCATGGGACAAAGAGCTTGATCATCACTAAACCAAGGCTGGTCATCAAAGTCAGGGGAGCTTGAGGCAACCTCAGCTTGAGGCAACCTCAACACACTGCTGGAGCTGTGCCATGCTCAGTTTTGGGAAGGTAGAGCTGAACCATGTTACCAGCTCTGCCTTCAGCAGGTTCCTATGAATTTCCTGGCAGAAACCTCTTACCCCTTCAGGGCTATCTTTGGGGAGATGCTGCTGAAGAAAACAGAGCCAGTAAACAGCAGACACCTCCTGGCACGTGTTACAGCAGCTGATTTTACAGGCACCATCAAGATGGTTCAACCAACATGAATGGGTAGTTTTCCAACAGGAAAGGTTTACTGTCATGTTTAAGTTGAGCTCAGTTCACTCATGGCATTTGGCCTCCAAACTCTTTCACTCAAGGGGGCCTGCAAAGAAGACTGGAGAGGCTCTTTTTGGAAGGGCAAGCAGTGACACAACGAGGGGAAATGGCCTTAAGCTGAAAGATGGGATATTGGGAAGGAATTGTTGGCTGTGAGGGTGGGCAGGCCCTGGCACAGGTTGCCCAGAGAAGCTTTGGCTGCCCCATCCCTGGAAGTGTCCAAGGCCAGGTTGGACAGGGCTTGGAGCAACCTGGGCTGGTGGAAGGTGTCCCTGCCCATGGCAGGGGTGGGAAACTAGATGATCTTCAAGGTATCTTCCAACCCAAACCACTCCATGATTCAATGACTCTGTGACTTGACAAAATACCCCATTGATGAAGCCTGGGCCAGGGTAGGTGAATGATCCATCCACACACCAGAAACTACGCCCATATTTGCTTTCCACAGATCCAAAGTGAAATATTTGTGACCTTAAAAAGCCTTTTGTGCATCCATCAGCTGATGTCATCTGTACAAGAGTTGTGTCCACCCAGTGGCAGCTCAAGGGGTGCCACCTTGGTTGGGATGTGGATTCATAGGGTGAAGTAAGGCATAACAGTGAGTTTTGGGGGACTCAAGAGCTCTGCCCACACACAGGTTACCAATATGCTGTTTGATTGTGAACAGGCCAGGTCATTTTCTCAGTGCTTCTCTGTCCCAGTATTGCCATCCTGAAGGTTGGGACAGGCTTTGTCGTGGTTCTGTAGGACCTGTCGTGCTGCTGTCTCCATGATCAGTGGGATACAAACAGGCAGTGAGCTCGCTTTAGTGTGCAAAGGAGTTCATGTCCTGGTCTCTTTTGTGCCGCTGATGGTGCCTTTGTGCAGAAGCAGCAGAACCCTGAGCTCAGGAGTTGGCTGGAAATCATGGAATAGTTCAGGATTCTTCTCTGCTGGAGTGACCTGCAGGAGACTGAGCCTTCCTGCTCCTCCTGAGAAGTGCTCAGACTTCTGAGCACTGTGGGAATCTGTAGGTCATTCTAAAATAAATTTATGGCCTTTTTCTGCATCTGTTTTCTTAGAAGTTTTGGACTCTTGAGCAGTTAAATAACCTAATTAGGAGATGGTTGGCTTGCAGCTGTGGAAGGGAGGTGTGTGGCCATGACCTACAGAACCAGCTTTTGCTGCTCTGGTGGACTGGTGTAGGATAAGGCTCCAGAGTACTTGACCCTGTACCTGAACCTTCACTGCCTGTTGTTTCTGACTCTCTCTCTGACAAATTCTGCCTGAAAATAGTTCCTGGAATGGCTCAGACACTTCTTCTTAGCCACAGCTCTGTGATCACATTGAACACTTTGTCATCCAGCACATTTGCTTGTTGAGGCCCAGGGTACTCAAACATCTGTTTGAAGCCACTGGAGGAGCCCATGTTACAATTTAATCCAGCAAAATGCATATAAACCCCTCCTGTCCTGGCCAGAAAAGGTTTTATGGTTTGGGCAGAGAGTTTAAACCAGAGCTCTCTGCTACAGAAGAGAGTTCTTTCCCAGGAGTGAACTATATAATTTTAATTAATTCAAAGCTTGAGGGAAAAGAGGAAACATTTTGGTTTGTAAATGTTCAGGAGTCACAGAGATACTGCAGTGATGGGGTTTACACAGGTGTTATTTCTGTTTGTGCTCCTGAGGCAGTGTTTGATCCGTGGCAGATCACTTTTGTTAATCTTGTCTCATCTTACCTGCAGAAAGGAATAACAGGAACACACTTGGATGGGACAGGTTTATCCAAGAGGAAATTGAAAAGTGGCAGGTTTGATGGGGTTAGGAGCCTGTTCAAAACATTGGGATGCTGAGATTATTGGGCAGGGATTGCTCTGAAATGTTTTCATGCCCCCAATCAGCCACTTCCCTCCCTCAGTCTGAAAGAGGGAGAGATTTGCACATGTGCTGGATCCACAT
Source organism: Empidonax traillii (assembly GCF_003031625.1). Lineage (NCBI taxonomy): Eukaryota > Metazoa > Chordata > Aves > Passeriformes > Tyrannidae > Empidonax > Empidonax traillii. Next base: position 230,362 of record NW_020955460.1, on the reverse strand, counting down.
GAGCACAAGTTAAAGGTGAGCCCTCTGCCTGCTCTAAACGTGGAGTTCCCATTCTGATGGAAGTTTGGGGAAAGAGAAAGGTTTTCCCAGTCCCTTTGTCCTCATCAGGTCTGGCTGGCTGATTCCTGGGCTTTATGCTTGCTTTAGGGCTGTGTTCTCAGGCTGGAAGACAGAGGAGCTTCTTTTAATGGAGCTGAGGGAAACACATCATTTGGAATTAGCCTTAAACCACTGTGAGAGAATGCTGTTGAAAAGTGGGGAGGTTCCCAAATCCAGGAAGGCTTAAGACAGTTTGTAAGGAATCAGTGCTCAGACAACAGCACTGGGCAACAAATGGCATGGAACTATAGAATATCCTGAGTGGGAAAGGATCCACAGGAATCATCAAGCCCAGCTCCTGGCCCTGCACAGAACAGTCCCAAGAATCCCACCATGGATTTCCTTGTTTTGTGTCTTTGCAGCTGGAGTGAAGTTCAGAGTCCTGGAGCAGCAGGATGGGAAACCTCTGCGGCTCCTCATGCAGGTAAGGCCCTGGTGCCCTCTGTGACAATTGTGCCACTGCCCTCAGAGTGACCTCAGGCACACGGTGGGGAGGGGCCTGTGCAGGGCCAGGAGTTGGACTCGATGATCCTGGTGGGGCCCTTCCAGCTCAGCATGTGCTGTGAACCTGTGATCCCACAGACCTTCCCTGTCCTGTAGCTGCTCCCACTGAAAGGCTCCCACTTAAAAGATATCAGCTGTAAAACACTGAAACAGGGGAAATGATTTCCCATTGCCATGGCTGGCTGTGCTCTCTCTGCTTTTTGATGCCCTGCTTGAGTCCTCTGGAGAAAATGTAGTGCCCTGCATGGTGTGAAGTGAAATGCAGGAGAAGAAGGGGAGGCAGGAGAAACATGGAGCTGTGATACTTCTGGGACTGAGACCTGATGTCATTGTCCCCTCCTGGCTCTGGCAGCTTCCCCTTGGCAATTGCTGAACCCTGAGAGGAGCAAAAGGAGGCAGTTAAACCATCCAGAATGAAGCACCAGGAAAGGTCCTCCCTTCCAGATGTGGTGAAAAGCCTTGGCTGCTCCACGATGCCAACGGGATGAGAACCTGAGCCTGGAGAAAGGGAAGGGCCTCCTGCTTTTCTCCTGAGTTGCTCTGGGAAGGTGCATAGGCAGAGCTCACCTGTGCTTTTGTAACCCTGCATTTCTGCCCTCTGACATCAGAGATACTGAAGGAAATTATTTTCTGAAAAGAAAAGAGGTGATGGTAGCAGGGAAGTTTTCCTTATGTCTTCAGGAGTGAATTTTCCATTCCCTGACCCAGCAGGAATACAGCCAAATCGCAGGGTGGCTTTTCTTGCTCTCTGCATCCTAAGAGGAGAGGCTGCAAGTAGCAAAGCACTTATAAAACCCTTGGACACTGGGGGAGTGTGTGGGAAGGAATTAACTGCAGCTTCCCAGTTCGTTTGCTTTTTCCATCTTGGGTCCAGCCCTGTTTCTAAAGGTCAGGCCAGCAGGGAACAGCACAGCAGCTAGCAGCAATTCCAGAGGGAATCCCTTCAACAGATGTCTTCCAGGGCAGATCTAGCATTCCCTGAGCATGCAGTTCCTGTCTTTCAGTAGGACAGTGGTGTAAGAACCAAAATCCATCATCCTCTATGACCAGAGAACTCCCTAAAAAGGAGCCCAGACAGCAGAGATGAGGCACAGGAGCTTTGGCATCAGTGTGTGTGTGGATGAGCTGGATGGGCTCTCCAGAGGGAAAAGATCCCCACTTAAAGAGCAGAGGCAGTGAGTCATATGACTGTGATGAATTTTCTTTGGACCACTGCAGGAAGATCCATTTGCTATCTGGAATATAGCACAAGTCATCATCTGGAGAGGTGGAAGTGCTGCAGTGGGTGTCTGTCACGGCCTTCTGTTCAAATAATAATGAGCAGAGAGTCAGGAAAGGCACTTTTCTCTCTCTCTTTGTGCTGGTGGAAATGAAAAATGGGCTGGTGTTAGAAATCCTGCTGAATACCCCACTTTCTGATAGGCCTTTGGAGAGGACCATCTAAAAAGCTTATTTTTAAGAGACATGCTAAAATTCTTATTTATTTACAAGGTGATGTGCCTTTCTAGAATTTTCACAGTGGCTTTGCCCCCTCTCCATGTAGCTCTCCTGGAGCTCTGCTTGATGGAAATAAGGCTGTTTGCATGGAGCTGTGCTCAAAATAATTGAAGCTGTAGGTGACTGATACATTCAGAGCTGTCCTTTGGGACACTGCTAATGGATTAGGAATCAATAATTCTGGGTCTGAGCATTCCCATCCAGCTCATGGTTCAGCCAAGTGATTATTTTTGATTTTTAAGATAGTGCCATTGGAATGCAAAGTCCAGACACAGAGGGGGTGGAGGGCAGGGAATGATATTTCCATTCCAAATGCTACTTAATATTCTCCAGGAAGTCTTACATAGGTCAGTGTTTTCGTTAGTGCTTAAAATCATTTCTTTTGATGCGTAAGAAGAAATAATTCTGGCAGTGTGGCTCAACTGAACTGATAGCCCAAGGAAAGACTGGCCTTAAGCTGAAGTAGGGCAGGTTTGGATGGGATATTGGGAAGAAATTCTTCCCTGTGAGGGTGGGCAGGCCCTGGCACAGGTTGCCCAGAGAAGCTGTGGCTGCCCCTGGATCCCTGGAAGTGTCCAAGGCCAGGTTGGACGGGGCTTGGAGCAACCTGGGCTGGTGGAAGGTGTCCCTGCCCGTGGCAGGGGTTTGGAATGGGATGAGTGTTAAAGTCCCTTCCTACCCAAACCAGTCTGGGATTGTCTGATTTTATGATTCCAGGACATGGGGAGTTTGATCCACCCTGCTGCTGGAAGTGTCACCTTTCCCAGCAATTGCTTTGAAAAGGGGTTAAGCAGGAGAGGAAGGGAAAGGGAACAACTCCATTATGAGAGGAGGGATGGATATTCCAGCAGGGAATATCATAGCTTTCATCTGCAGGACATGCATAAGGGGAACTCGTGTTGGCACCTCACTTACAGATGGGGCTTTGCTGATGTTTCCATTTTTACCAGGAGAGCAGGGAATGTGTTGCTCTGGGTGCAGCCCCATCCCTGGAGTTGTTTTGGTAGAGAAGTGTTGGTATCCACACTCTGCCTGGAGATGCTTCTTAACAAGAACTGTTGTGTCCAAACCTTCCAGCCCACAGAGCCAATAGTCGAAGGAACACACACTGTGTCCCTGCAGAGCAGCAGTTCCTGTCCTCCCCCAGCATGTTTGCACTTCCAACACACTGCTTTGCCTACAGTGAGGGAATGGGCAGAAACAGTTACTCAGGTTTTACTGCTGTTTGGTCTGGGAGCAGCTTTCTTTGGCTTTCTCTTTTTTTCCTTTTTTTTTCTTTGTTTTTATTTTTTTTCCCTTTTTTTAATTTTTTTTTTTCTTTTTAGTATTATTTTTTTCCCCTGCAAGCTGCAGCCCTGGCCTTTTCCCTGAACTTCCTAGGGATGCTTCAGTGTACTGGCATTTTCCCCTTCTGCTTCAGCAATGTTGTGCTTTGAAACTAATTTGACAAAGGTCTCCAGGATTAATTCTAATGAACCTTTTGCTCAACCACCCTTTCTCAGAGCTCCATCCCTGTAGTTCACTCCCTTGCTCTGTGAGCACCAGAAAGCTGAAGCAAGCTGGTGGTACAGGGACACTCTCAGAAAACTGGGTACTTTTCAGTGGAAATATTCACCTTTCGACCAAGTGGTGTCTCTCTGCATGGTTTTTGCTGTCTCTCCTTCCTTTTTGTGGCTGGATTTTCTGCTGTGGAATCTTCTTTCATGGAGCTGCTTGGTTGGTTCCAGCAGAGCTGGACCCTTTCACTAGAGGTTGTCCTTCCACTTCTCCCCAGTGTCCAAGCTTCCTCTAGCTCTGTAAATCCCTTCCCTTGGCATCTCTCATGGTCTGTTTTCTGAGCCCCACCATTTCTGGGCAACCTTTTTGCTCTTTTGGAGACTCTCTATTGCTGTGCAGCCTTTAGATGTGTCAGACCTTGGCCCCACTGGATCCATCCCGTGGACTTCACTTGTCTCCTGCCCTGAAAGCTCTGGGATGAGCTTTTCCAAGGTCTATTGTACTTCAATCACCCCTCATCCAGCTAAAGCCTCTGTCTGCCCCCCATCTCCAAAAGGTCAATACAGCAACTTGGGACCCTAATCAGAGCTTTTGTAGGCACAGGTTAGGATGGTGATTGAAATCAAATTTAAAAAGATGAACTCGGCCAAGGAGATTTAATTGAAAACGGTAATTTCCAATAGGTAAAATTGGGGAAAATGAGGAAGATAATAGTGGTAATTATTTTGGAGTGTGATCCTGTCCTGGACTCAGTTCCACTGGGTGGTGGTAGGAGGTGATAACTTAAAGGTCTAACTTAAAGCACAGCTGTGGGCTGAGGGCTCATAGGGCATGGCTTCACTGGCCCATTCCAAAGAGTTCCTGAGGGTCCCAGTGCATCCCCCATCCATGGGGGTATTATTAGATAAAAATTTAGATCAGATATTAAGGAAAATTTCTTCTCTAAAAGGGTGGTCAGGCCCTGGCCCAGCTGCCCAGGGCAGTGGTGGAGTCCCCATCCCTGGAGCTGTGTGGATGTGGCACTTGGGGACATGGGTCAGTGGTGGCCTTGGCAGTGCTGGCTTAAGGGTTGGACTCACTGATCTTAAAGGTCTTTCCCAACCTAAACAATTCCATGGCTCTGTGATTCTCTCACTGTCTCTGCAGCCACTGCCATGCCCTCACACAGGAGGGGACAGTGACGTGTGTCACTGTGTCACTGTCATTGCACCAGCACTTGTGCTGCCTCTGCTTGGAGATGATCTCAACAACATCCCTTGCCAAGCTCCACTTGTTCCCGTTTGGGGATGTTGTAGAAGGACCAACAGCCTTACCAGGGCAGGGAGGCATTCTCATGCTTTGTGAGCAGCAGGACTGATGTTTTAGCAGAGGGTGCTGCTGGGCAGAAGCTGCACTTGCCCTCCCCAGCTGCCTGAGCCTCTCACCACATGTTTTCCTTGCTCCTGCCCCTCTTTTCTCCCACAGATCAACCCCCTCTCCTATGGTGCTGTTGTACAGACATACAAGCTGCCCACCTACAGCTGTTACCCCAAGGACTCCTGGGCGTCTCTCTGCAAGAAGCTGTTCCTTGGAGAGCTGATCTACCCTTGGAAACACAAAGGAGAGAAGCAGGACTAAAGACAGTGAAAGAGCTGGAGAGCTGGGACAGAAAAACATACTGAATCCTAATGCTTTAGGACCAAAGGCTTCTTGGAGCCAGCGACTGCTGTAGCCCTTCAAATAGATTTTGGTAACATGAGAGGGGCTGAATTTTTAAAGGCAAGTATTTTTAATAATTATTTTTAAATTGTCCTCTTCCCTTACACTGTGTTTGTATAATATGCTAATGATTATTTTGGAAGCAAAAGGTTAACCCCATCAGTGCCTCAGGAAACCAGCCCTCAGAGTCACAAAGGTTTGGGGGTGAATGTCTCCTTCCATGCTGGCTCACAGGACCATCCCCTGAGGAGGTTCAGAGCCACAATGCCAAGGTGCATTTGGCTAAAGGGTGTTTTGGACCTTTTATGCTTCAGCCTTCAAGCTGATTAAACACAGGGTGGAGGATTGCCTTGTGAAGTCACACAATGAACAGCAGCTTGTCTGGGTTCAGAGGATATTTGTTCTTTTCCCTTTGGGAGGGCTTGGATTCAGCCCCACTGCAGCACCAGAGATGTTCAGCACAGACACAGGGTGCTTGTGTGGTCTCACCTCCATTGTTTTCCAAAGCAAACAGTGTTGTGGGGAGAGCTGAGCTGACACGAGCTGAGCACAGAGCCCAGAGCCCCAGACTGAGCCTGAGACGAGCTCAGTTGGTTAAACCTTGGTGCTAATAAAGCCAAGGTCACAGGTTCAGTCCCCAATGTGTGGGCCATTCTGTGATGCTCGTGGGTCCCTTCCAGCTCAGGCATTCTGTGGTTCTGGGGCTGCCTAGGTGTGTGCCCTGAGCCCTGGAACAGAGAGCTGGGGGCTCTGCCAAGGCTCAGGGCTCTCCAGTCCCAGTGAGAGGCTCTCACAGCTCTGCAGGGTCCAGCTCTGGCCAGGGCTCTGCTGGGAGGGCTCAGCCCAGCTCCAGGCCCAGCTCAGCCAGCTCAGGGCAGCCTGGGCTGCACCCCTTGTTTCCAGGGCCCTGGGGAGACCCTTGTCAAGGGCTCCCTCATTTTGCACTTCCTGACAGTCAAGGAGCTTTCAAAGTCTTGGCTGTGAGGCATTTAAAGCCACTTCTTTCCCTGAAGCTATAGGTCTATTGGAAGGTGTCCCTGCCCATGGGAGGGGGTGGAACAAGATGAGCTTTAAGGTCCCTTCCAACCCAAACCATTCTGTGATTCCATGATTTCTCTTAGGGGAGATTTCCTGCTTTGAATCCACCTCCACAGTGCAGCAGTGCTCTGTTTCTCGTGTCCTGGTCTCATTTTGACGTTCTCCTGTTCCCTGTCTTGGAAGGAGTGTCTCTGTGCATAGGAGAGTTGTGTCCCTCTGGATACTCTGTGGCTGTGTAAGCATTTACACACAGTCCTTACCCAAAATATCCTTCCTCCAGCTCTGCTGGCTGCTGTGGCCCAGCTCAAACAAGGGTGCAGTGTCCCTGGACCCTGCTTTGCACACCCAAAGTGGCTCTGTTAACTGGCAGATGAGGAGTGTGCTGGTCCTGCCCCCTTTTCCTCTGGCTGCCCAAGGAACCAAGGATGGAGGAGGAGGAGGAGGATGTGCTGTGGCTCAGCCCTTCTCTGGAGGCCTGCCTGTGTATCCCAGTGGGAGTTATGGAGGCAAGGCAAGATGCCCTGAGCTTTGGGAGCCTTCAGTCAGCACTTGCAGGGGCAGGATAAGAGTTTGCTGCCCCATGTGCTGGAGGCTGTCACAGGAGGGGCAAGTCATGACCCCACTGCCTTAAGACATCCCTGGCCAGATATATTTGGGTTGTCTGGAGCTGCTAAAAGCCTGTCATGGTGGAGCCACTGCCTGTCCAGTCACAGCCTGATCAGGAGGAAAGGAAGCTCTGCAGGCTGGTGCTTGGTCCAGACATTCCTTAGCAGGCAAATCTCCAAGGCCTTCCAGGATTCTTGGGGACATCATGAAGAGAGGAAGGGCTGTGTGACCCCTGCTCCCAAAGGATGTGCTGTTACCCCATCCAGGGTGCCTCACTGAAGAAAGCCAGCATGGCAAAACCTCCCATCAGCATCTGCCACTGCAGACTCTGGGTGGGACATCCCTGCCTGCAGAAACTGGAGAGATCTGGATCCTCCCTGATGATCCCTGCTGAAAACTCCTGTACAAATGCAGCATCTTCTTCTCCTGGAATACCAACTGCCCAGGTATTTCTCACTCCAGGTGGGAATAACTCCAGGCAGTGATGCCTTTAGTGGATGAATGGTCTGAGTAACATTTCTCACTTCAGCTGAAGTCAGTGCTGGAGTCCCATCCTCACCTGGCTCTCAGCAGAGCAGGTTTACACGTTACCTCCCTCTCATCTTTGCACTGGAGCTACTAAATGATATCCCTGGTTCCTCCCAGGCCTGCACAGTTCAGTTCACTGACTGCTGTGAGAAACTTGGTTATTTTTGGTCTTGTGGAAACAACATTCCTGGCTTTTAAAATCTTCCTGTGAGACCAGACAGTTCATGATGGTCTTAGCTGTGATTGTCCTTTGGGATCAAGTGACCTGAAAGCCCCAGAGACAGCAGAGAGCCACGAAAAGCAGCAAATGTGACCTTCCTTTTGGGAACCTGCCAGATGTGTTTGGTGTTCCAGTGTTGGGTTTGTTTACTAAAGGCTGATGCTGCCTCTGGGGATGGGGAAATACCAAACTGAGAGAAAGCTCCTCCTCAGACCTGAGATCCTGAATCTTCTGAGACACAGAGAGCCCTGAGCAGCCCAGCTCCTTGGGGGTGCAGTTCTCCTGTGTCACCCAGAACTGGTGCCCCAGCTGTCCCACAGCTGCTCCCCCTGGGTGCTCTCCTCTCCCGTGGTGGTATCTGAGCATCTGAGTTCCTTGGGCTGGATCTTTGCCATGTCTCTCCTCTTCCTTTCCAGTCCCTGCTGTGGAACGAGTCTTCCCCCACCCTTTTCCGATTCTGTGCACAGACATTACAACAACTCAGCAGACATCCTGCTCAGGAACACTTGACCTTATGTCATCCCCCTAATTAGAAGTTGGGATCAGCATCATCTTCCACAGCAGCACAGACTGGCCCAGCGCTGGCATTTCCTCAGGGAAGAGGCTGCTGGTGAGGATCTGGCTCTGATTTCTCCTCAGATCCATGTTTTCCATGTCAGCCCTTGGATGAGAAGTAGTTAAAGGGTTTCAGATCTCCCATTCCTACCACACACCCCTTAGAGTAGGCACAAGGAGGCTTTGCCAGCCATCAGTCAGACTCTATAATCTTGCAGACTTTTTTTAATACTGCATTTTCTAACTATTATTTCTCCCACCCTGTGGTTCCCACTGCTGTTACAAACCCCCTCTGTACTTAGGCAGGAGGTTTGTGAGGGAAAACGTGATTCATTGTGTGCAAAACTCCATCCTAGATAGAAATTCTGCCTTGGAGAAATCCTTTCCTTTCCTCACCAGCACAGCATGTGACGATGCTGAAAGGAAACCTCAGTAATTACACTGCACTGAAGGCTCTGGTTGTGGGTTTGGGAGTTTTCCCTGATCCTGCAGCTGGACTGGGCCCCGTTCAGGCCCACACAAAGGGGGTTCCACACGTGTATAACCCATAGGTTGACTTTCAGGAGCATAAGGCAGGGAAATCTCCTGTGTTGTCATCCTGCAGACAACCAGCTGCTTTCTTTCTGGCCTGTGCTGCCTCTTCCTGCTGTCCCAACACCATCTTCTTGCTTAACTCAAGCCCTCAGGGATTTACTCTCTGTCCTTAGACCTGCTGATTGCAGCAACCACTGGTGGGGTTGGGAGGGGCCTCAGGATCCCCTGGTCCAGCCCCGCTGCTCACACAGGGCCACCCACAGCTGGCTGCCCAGGACTGTGTCCACATACCCTTAGGTGGCAACTCCACCACCTCCCTGGACAACCTGTGCAGTGCTTGGTCACCCTCACAGTGAGAAACTCCTCATCCAGGGTTTGTTTTGTTTCAGTTCGTGCCCATCACTTTTTGTCCTGTTGTGCCAAGGGAGACCCCATAACTCAGATCTCTGCAGTGCCTGAGAACATCTGCAGTCCTGTGCCACCTCTGTTCCTGTCCCCCCCTATTCAGGGACTGTCCAGCAGCCCCTTTGCCTCTTGGGGGGGTGTCCAAGCCCTCTGGTTTTGGGGTGCCCGTGCACTGACTGAGGTACTTGACCTGCTCCTCGCCAGCTGCTCTGCACCTGCTGAGAGCACTTGCTGTGCAGCCCCACTGCTGCTGTGCTGAGCAGAGGGCTGGGCACACATCCCCAGCCTGGCAGTGCCCACGTGTTGGGAACAGCTCTGTGTGCAATCCTGAGGCTCTGCAGGGTGAGTGTGCTGTGAACACTGATGGGATGGGTCTGGATCCTCCACGTGACACGAGGCCATGGGGCTTTCCAGCTGCAGCAGGAGCTTTTGGGTGCAGGATAAATATGTTCAGAGCAATCCAAACCTCACATGGGCAGCTGATTTGTGTTCCTGGATGAGAGCAGTATGCCCATCACCTTTGCATCTGGCTCAGCATTTTCCATGAGCAGTTGCTCTAGAGTCTGTTGCCTTTGACTCCCAGCTGGCACCTCCAGTCCTTACCCATGCCAAGGCCTCAAACCAGGAATGCTCTAACTCCCCATTTACTGCCTCAGCAAGCCAAATACAAGGAGGATCCCTGTGCTGCTGGATGCTGGAGGTGACAGAACACACTCTCTGCATTCCCAGGGGCAGGGGAGGTGCTGGTTGTGCTGCTCGGGGGGAGCAGCAGAGCTGGGGCCCCGCTCTGTGCTCGTTCAGGGCAGGGAGAGGCAGCAGCACCTCTCCCATCCACAGTGTTATTTAACCTCTGGCACTAGGGAAATTCGTGAGAACTTCACAACTCTTGGAATCCATCCTCCTCCTTCCAGTGTTTTCTGGTTTAAAGTGTCATGAAAGAGCACTGAATCACTGACAGCTGCACTGAAACTGTGTGTTTGTGAGTGAAGTTTGGGAGGAAGTTTGATCACTGCTTAAAAACCACTGGTACATTTTCTCCTCCTCTCACATGAACCTTCAGCAGGAGCAAAGGGTGACACAGTTTGCTTTAAATGTCACCACTAACCCCAGCTGAGGTGACTTCCTTCCCACCCCAGCGCTGATGTGAAACGCAGCCTGGTGATGTGAAACACAGACTGGGCCAGTGCACCAGGCCAGGAACAAGCCCTGCCTGAGGAATCAGACTGGCTTTAGGCTCATGGCAGCTCTGTTTCTGCAGGCAGAAGTGCTGGGCTGGGCAGAGCAATGGCAATGCCAGCAGGGCAGTGCCAGTGGCAGCAGTGCCAGTGGCAGCCGGTCCCTGCACAGCTTGGACCAGGGATGCTCTGCACATACCACTTACAGGTGCTTCTGTGGGAGAGTTTAGGGATGGAGAGTTCTGTTCTGCTGACAGGTGTGGGGTTTTTTGGTTAGTTAAACCTTTTAATCAGAACTTAAATGGATTTTGATTACACTCTAATAAAGATGTTGGGAGAGAAAAATCGAACTCTTCCCTCCTGTTTAACAAGCTCTGTGTGGCTTCCACAGCTTCTCCAGGCAGGCAGCTCATCCCCATCCTGAGGCCTGGCTGGGCAGTTCCTCATCCTCTACTCTCACACACAGAGGGATTTCACCACTGGTCCAGCTCTTAATTGTTCTGCCAAGGCCATGAAGCCCATGGAAGGAGGAGCCCTGACCCAGCTGATCCCACCTCAGGCCTGGGACAGGGTTGAGGTGATGCTCCTCCAGCTCTGGGATTTCCTACGGTTCAGTGAGGGGTTCCTTGAGCCTGTTGCTGTGGGGTGGTGCTGTTTGGTATGAGGGGCAGGATGGGAGGACAAACCTCTGCAGCACTGCCCAATCCGAGCAGGGACCCAAACTGGGCTGGGAATGGTGGGGCCTTGTGACCACTCCTCTCCTCCTCACCCCAGAGCACTCATTCCCTCGAATTCCATTCCCTTCCCCTTTCATCCAGCTGAGTGCACAGCCATGGCAAAGTCCCCACACTGCACCGAGCCCCTGCCAAGATCCCCCCTCTGCCAGGATCCTCTGCCAGGATCACCCCTCTAGCTGTGCCTCACCCCCTCTTGCCATGATTCCCACTGCTCTGGTTTCCACCATCCCAGCGAGGCGAGAAATCCCTTGACTGAGCTGTGAACGGGCTCCTGTGGAGTGGCAGGACTGAGACCCAGGGGCCGAAACAAGAGAAATAAAATCGAGGAGGTTCCTGCCCATCCCCCTCCTCTCCACTTCCACTGCTTTGGAGCCAATGGGCTGATGGACAGAAATGAGAGGAGTGCTCTGCATCTCCCCTCACCCTGTGAGCACTGGAGCCAGTCCAGAGGAGCCCACGGAGATGCTCCCAGGGCTGGAGCCCCTCTGCTCTGGAGCCAGGCTGGGAGAGCTGGGGGGGTTCACCTGGAGAAGAGAAGGCTCCAGGGAGACCTGAGAACCCCTTGCAGGGCCTAAAGGGGCTCCAAGAGAGCTGGAGAGGGACTGGGGACAAGGGATGGAGGGACAGGACACAGGGAATGGCTTCCCACTGCCAGAGGGCAGGGTTAGATGGGATATTGGGAAGTAATTCTTGGCTGTGAGGGTGGGCAGGCCCTGGCACAGGTTACCCAGAGAAGCTGTGGCTGCCCCTGGATCCCTGGAAGTGTCCAAGGCCAGGTTGGACGGGGCTTGGAGCAACCTGGGCTGGTGGAAGATGTCCCTGCCCGTGGCAGGGGATTAGAGTAAGATGGGTTTAAGATCCTTTACAACCAAAATATGCCTGTGATTCCATGACCTGCCCTCCCCAGGCTGAGTGGGTTTAGAGCCCCTGAGGGGCAGGGACGAGGCCCAGGAGGGCCCTTGTCCCCAGAGCTGTGGGGCACTGGGGTCCTGCCATGCTGTGGGTGCTCAGATGGGTATCCTGGTGCCCAGAGCTGTGTCTCAGCCAGCTGAGGACCGATGGATTCACCACTGCCCAGGCCCTGGCACTGCACTGCCTGCTCTCAGCCCACCCCACTCCAGCCCCTTTTACAGATCCCCCTTTGCCAGCCCCACTTTCAGGGGATCTTTGCCAGAGGAGTCACACCACCACTGGCACTGCTGTCCTGGCCTGGTCGACAGCACAGCAATGCCTGTGAGGGGACAGGGAGTCAGCCCTGCTGGAAAGGACAGGCTTGGGCAGCAATTAATGTTTTATAAAAGCAAGAAGTCTCAGTGCTGCTGCTGCTGCAACTTGAGGAGCACAGGCCAGGGTGCAGAGCAGGAGGAGGAGGAGGAGGAGGAGCAGGAGCTGATTCAGCAGAGGGAAGGAGCCTGGGGGGCCTCAGCCTCCCTGCAGGCTGGGGGGCATCCCTGCTGCTCCCTGGGCTGGGGGGCACAGGGCATTTTAGATGGGATTCATTGGGAACAGCCAGGCTGGGAACATCCCAGTGGAATGTGCAGCTCTGAAAAGAGGAGCAGGATGCTGTGCTGGGCACAGGGACTTGTCCTCCACACCTTCTACCTTCCCGTTGGGAATCCCCTGGGATCGGGCCTGGGAGTGGTTCCTCATGGATGCTGGGCCAGTGCCAAGGGATTCTGATGGAGTGGTTATTGGTGTCACAGTCCTTCCTGGGGACAGGCCCAGCCTGGTACCCCATGGCTGGCACCATCCCTGGGGACACACTGGATGTCACCTGCCCAGCCCAACCCTCACTGGGTGCCCCCTGCCCTCCCTACAGTGGAATGCACACACCTCCAACCCCCCCAGAACCCACCCGGGTGTCCCCAACACACGGATGCCCCCCTAGATGCCCACCCCACACCTGCATGCCCCCATTAAATGGATGCCCACCCACCTGGATGCCTCCCCGTAGCTGGGTGCTCACACACACACCCCTGAATGCCATCCTTTCCTGGATGATACTTGGATGCCCCCCAATCCCTGGAACCCCCAATCCCT
>NW_020955460.1:201563-216554 GCF_003031625.1 Empidonax traillii | reverse complement strand
CTGGATCCCCCAATCCCTGGATCCCCCAATCCCTGGATCCCCCCAATCCCTGGATCCCCCCGCCCTTCCCATCACGCCCCGCTGCCCGCAGTGCATGCCGGGAGTTGTAGTCCGTCACCACCCGCCCTCCGCTGGCCCCGCCCCTCCTGAGCGCTCCGGGGAACGGCGGGGCGGGGCCGGCCGTGACTGACGCGTAGCTGAGCCTATGGGGGCGACGATATCTAGCGGGGGCGGGGCAGTTTCTGACTGACGTGTGTGTGATCCAATAGGCGCGGCGGGCGCGGGCGGGGGCGGGGCGGGGGCGGCCCGGCCCGGCCCGGCTCGGCTCAGGTGGGCGGTGGGGCCGGCGGGGCTGACCCGGTGCGGGGCTGGGCCCGGCGGGGCGGGGCGGGCTCGGGCCGCGGGGCCCGGCGGGGCGGCGGCGCTTTGTGCGGGCGGGAGGGCGGAGCAGGGCCGTGTCAGCCGCGGGGGCGCTGCGGGGCCGGGCCGAGCCCTTCCTCCGCCTCCTCCTCCTCCTCCTCCTCCTCCTCCTCCGCCGCAGGTCCCAGCGCGGCCCCGGCGGAAGATGCGCGGCCGGCGGTGAGCGGCGCGGGGCAGAGGCCGCAGCCCAGGCCGGCGGGCGGAGGATGCGGGCCGGGCCGCGCCGGCCCTGAGAGGCAGGATGGGCACCCAGGGCAGCCCCGTGAAGAGCTACGATTACCTGCTCAAGTTCCTGCTCGTGGGCGACAGCGACGTGGGCAAGGGCGAGATCCTGGAGAGCCTGCAGGACGGCGCCTCCGAGTCCCCCTACGCCTACAGCAACGGTAAGGGGGCTGGGGGGGCCGCGGGACCCCTGCCGGTTTCACCGTCCTCATTGTCACCCCCCGTCGCTGTCACCCCCCCTGTTGCTGTCACCTCCCATCGCTGTCACCCCCACTGCTGTCACCCCCCAACCCGCGGGCTGTGCCCCCTCCCCGGGGCCGTGCCCCCCGCCGGGCTGGCAGGCAGACAGGCAGGCAGGCAGGCAGGGAGGGGTTGTTTTGCTTTTTCCCTTTGTTTTTATTTTCCCTCACGCGCGTGGCGGGCAGCGGAGAGGCCTCGGCAGCTCCTTAAAACGCCCCAGATGTGGAGGGGGACGCGGGCAGAGGGGCCGGGGGTGATGTAATCCCTGGATGCGCAGCCGGACCCTTCCCCGGGCAGCGCTGCCCGCGCCTCCCGGTGCCCGCACGGACCGAGCCCTTCCCGGGGGAAGCGGGAGCTGTAACAAAAGAACCGGAGCCGATTCCCTGCCCGGGGCCGCTCCGGCTTCGGCGGCCGCGCCGGCAGGGCTGGGTTGGCCGATCCGCCTCCTGCCAGCGTCGAGGCTCCCGGTGGAGCCCTTGCCGGACCATTAACTACGGTGTCACAAGACCGTCGTTAAGAGCCAAGGAGTGGCGCGGTTTCCTGCAGTCCCGGCGGAGCTCGGCCTGGCGGGGTGCGCGTCCTGCCGGGGGGTTCAATCTGTCATCCTTCCCCCCCCCACTCCGTGCCCGGTGACCTCCCCGAGGGCTCGGACCCTGCGTCAGGAGCAGGTGGTGCTGAGTTTTTCCTGGCAGCAGGAATCCGAGGGAATCGGGAGCTCCCGAGGCTCCGCTTTGGCCGAATTCGGAGCCGCTCCTCTGAGCCACCACCGGTCCCCAGGAGCTGATGCAAACACGCACCTGCTCCACGGAGAGTCACAGGCAGCTCCTGTGAATTCACTCCTGGTGACTCAGGAGTCGGGCTGCCTGTGAAATGGGAGCAGCAGCTCTGGAAGGATAGGGCTGTGGGATTGTTCATCTCCTCGGGTGTCTGCCTGGGCTGGTGTGGTTTACCTTCGAGGAGGTGCTGGGAGCTTTAAGAGCTTCCCTGAAGAGAGTTTGTACCTCAGCTGGGAGCTGTGGAGCTGGTCGGTGGGGTTGGGGTTTGCCAAGCAGAGTGTAACAGGGTGGTTGTTCTGTGTGAAGTGTCACAGTTGGAATTGTCTCCTGATGGAACTGGGTTTGAAGCAGGAATAAGGAGTGAGTGGAGTGTGTGGTGGGGTGTCTGGTATATACATACCCCCCAAAGAACAGGGAGTGTGGCTGTGCCTATCAAAGCTTTGTCTTGGAACCTGCTATTTTATAACAACAAAACACCAACATCTTTTTGCTGGAAAAAGAGATCTCAGTGATCTAATATTTTCACCCTCCGTGGGCAACTGAACCCATTCCTAATTAGAGAATTAGGTCACATACTGTTGGTTCACAGTAATATGTGCTCTGATAGTCTGTGCCTCTGTTGCTCCTGGGAAGCGTCGCACCTTTAGGATAATCAGCTCGAGTGGCTTTGATATCCCGGTGAATTTGATGTGCTGATGCTGCTGACAAGCCCTGGCAGTGGAACTCCCTGTGTGTCTGGATGTGCTGACAGGGCACGCTGCTCCTCTGCCCTGACAGAGACCATCCCTGAGCCAAGGCTCTGGGATTTTGGAAACAGCTCGTGCCTGGCCTCCTCTTTGACACGTGCCTGATGCTGCCCTTTAATGTTATGTAGAGGTTCTGTTTGTAAATCTGCTCATAAACATGTTGTGCTCCTTCTCATCCCCTCCCAGAGCCCACATCCCAAATTAAAACGAGTGTTGTATCATCTACAACTTGTTTGGTCGGTCCAGAAAGCACAATTTGCTGGTGCTGGTGTGAAATGGAGGGTGCTTTGGGCTGCTCTCGTCGTGGGGACACCTCGTGTGGAGCTCAGGTCCCTGACCTTGGTGGGGAGGAAGCTGTTGGCCCTCTCTGTCTTGTTGAGCTGCCTGTGTTGAGCCTCTGTTGAGCCTCTGCTGTGTGGAAACAGTTGTAACCAGCCGGTTTTTGGGGGGATGCAGTGTGAAATGCATTGTCCTTCCAGCTCTGGGAAGGCACAGCCTTAGAAGAGAAGCTCTCTAAATGAAGCTCTGTAGTTCTGCTGCTCTTACCTGGCCTCTGGAAAAGGGATTGGGGGATTCCTCTCTTCTCCATGGCTGTTGGACCAGCACACAACTGAGAGGTGAAAAGCCCTTCTTCTATGGGCTTTTGCAAGCTGTGAGCAGCCTCTGCCTGCTTGTGTCTGGTACCTGAGAGCTTTGGATGGCAGTAGGAGCTGGGTCTGTCTTAAAGCATCACAAAATGCTTCTGTCCATCTTTTTCCAGGATCCCTGAGCAGAGGGGTCACTTCTCAGTGCAGCCTTGGAGCTTGGCATCTTGTTCTAAATTGGGCACATCTTAAATTAGCCCCTGCAGTTCCTGTGGTGCACAGCAAGGCCTCAGCAATGTCCTTCCTTTAAATTGCTGGGGAAATAATCCTGCTCCGTGGGAGCAGAGGTGGTTGTTACTCCCTGCTGCAGGAGGAGGAGGAGGGAGCAATGCCCCGATGCTGCACAGAGCTGAGAGGGCACTGGGTGAGGAATTTATAGTGACACAAAAATGGCGTTTGGAGGAGAAATGTGAGGTCCAGGTGTCACCTGTATGTTCCTTCCTATGTTTGTGTTGTAGCTATGGAGGGTGTCAGTCTCCAGGAGCACCAGCCAAGCATTGCCTGTGAAAAGCAGGGAGTGTTGTTTGTGTCCCGTGGCTGGATATTGTAACTGGGTTGGGCTTACCTTTTGCTACTTCCTGGCCATCCACAAAAGACTTCCTAGCAGTGTTTTGGCAGGGAGAATGCTCTTCTGGGCTTCCAGTGTTGTCCTCCTTCCCAGCCTTCACCCCTCCCCAAATCTCTAGTTGTGGAGGAAGGATGCCTCTCTTGGAGCCTCACAGCTGCTCTGGACAGCTGGAGAACCTCACCTGGGAACCAAAACTCCTACTTTTTCCCTGAATGCCCTCTGCTCTCAGTACTGGCTCCTTCTCCCAGGTTCAGGGAGGGGCTACTGCAGCCCCTGTGCTGTGAGCTCTGGTGTTACACCAGAGTCAGAGCTAAACTCTGCTTTACTCATGGCTACGAGTCCACTACAGAGATCGCTTTTCACTTGGGTGCTTACATGGCTCACCTGGGGTCTGTCCTCATCCTTCCCCAAGTGCTGAAGCAGGACAGGGGTGTCTGTGGTCACAGAGTGGTTTTGGACTCGAGGTGTGGTGGAGCTGCAGGTGAAAGCTGAGGTGTCCTGCACAGGACAGCAGTCCTGCTCACCTGGAGCACCCGTGGCTTTGCCACCACCCTTGTCACACATCAGTCTGGAATACCTGGCTGTCCCTGTGCTGAAATGACCTTGCCCAGCTGGTTTGTTGGCTTGCTGGAGCAGCCCGGGCTGAGTCAGGGCAGGACTCGGAGCAGCCTCGAGTGCCATCGCTGCCAGTGAGACAGGGCCCGGAACGGGCTGGGCTGGGCTCAGCACGCAGATGTGAGGGGATGTGCTCCCTCCTCACGTGAGGGAGGGCTTGTTCTGTGGCTGCCTTCCCCCTCACCTGCTGCTGTTCCCACAGGAAAGGAAGAACGTGTGTTAGGCAGAGCGTAGAGCGTGTTTGGGAGCAGATGGCTTGGACTGGAAGGGGGGGGTGGATTCTTATTTTTATTTTTCCCTGTCCTCAGCTTGTATTGAGAAAGTGATGAGGATGCAGCCAGTGTCCTCACTCTGATCTCCTTGCAAAGAGCACGTGAAAGCTGAAATGAGAGCCCTGCCCTGTGCAGGGTTGGTGCTGAGACCAACCCTAATGCACTGAGCCCCAGTGCCATCTTTCAACCTGTCCTTTGGCTGGGGCTTAGTGCCTTTATTTGAGCACCATCCTTAGGTGCTGATACCCCACTGTTATCCAAGACTGAAAGAAATGTTAGGGAAAAGGGAACTGAAGTGCTCAGTGCAGTAGCTACTGACAGGTTTTATGGTTCAGATTAAAACTGGATTTCCCCCCCACTGCAGAAGTGCAGAAATTCAGCTCCTGGGCAGGGGCTGTGAGCCCACCATGGCTGGGGTTCCATGCCAGCAGCAAGGGCTGGGGGAGTGCAGTTTGGCTGGGAGGGATGGGACGGGCAGCTGAAGGCACTGCCCAGCCCTCAGAGGTAGTTGATCCCCTCCAGCCAGCACAGTTTGCCTGGGGGCTGCTGTTAATCACCAGGTTGTTTATTGGAGTGACCCACATCTCTGGATGTCTTTTCCCTCTGGTTGTTTTTGTGCAGGTGTCTAAATCTGGAAGTCCCTAAGCTGTCCCTTTCAAGTCCTTACAGCAATTCACCCTCAGCGTATCCTGTGACCACTCAAGCACCAGCGTACATCCAAAAACTCCCCCAAAACTCTGCTTTGCCACAGTCTCCAAGTTAGTTCTGTGCCAACCAGGAGATCACCTGTCCCACAACAGTGTATGCAGGGGTGGAGGGAAGAGGACCTTGTCTCATCCTCCTCACTGCCATGGAGGGAGGGCTTGCAAGGGGATGTTTCCCAATGCATCTGCCCGTTGCCTGTCAAGTTTCCAAGGCTGAACAGTGAGATGGTCTCTTGCTTCTCATCTACAACCTCTGTTTGCTACCGTGTGTGGTTGCAGGTCCTGCCACTCTGGTTGGCTTTCCCCAAACTTTAACAAACCATGTGACTGAGCAGCTCTGCCCTAAACTTGAACTTGGGCCTGACTGCACCTTCCTGAGCACACAGGACTTTTTGGGTGTCCCTGTGGGCAGTGGAGCCTCAAGCTGCGCCAGCACTGATGTGGTGGCACCTTCTGGGCATAGACTGCAGGTGTTGAGCCCAGGCTTCAGATGGCAGCTGAGTGCTCCTCCTGGTGCTGCTGCACTGTGCCAGGGCTTGGCATCAGCAGGGAAGGAAGCACTGATCCTGCTGCTGCTTTGCACCTCGCTCTCCTCCTCTTCCTCAGCTGGCTTTGTCCCACCAAGTGTGTCATGCTGTCCACTCTTGTCCCTGTTGCTGGTGGACAGAAGCTGGCTGGGCTGCCCCAGCTTCAGCAGCTGTACACCAGTGGAAACTGCTGTTTGTGTTCTGGCCTGACTGTATTCTCTGGAATAATGTTTGGAATAATGCTGGAGTTTGAGGTTGAAGCGCTCTGACGCGAGGAGGAGCGAGGCGGAGTGTTCCAAGTGCAGCCCTGCCGTCACGTTCCCGCAGTGGCAGTGGGAATGCTGCAGCTGGACTGTGCTGGTCGTGCTGCTGGAAACCTCTTTGGATGACTTGCCGAGTGGAGAGTGGTTGTTGCAGCAATTCCTGGTCTCTGCCAGCTCTTGCATCAGTGTCCTTCAGGGAAGTTCGCTTCCCTGTCATCGGGGATGCAAAGCTGATCTCATCAGAGCAGGCAAACTGAGAAACAGCTCCAGCATCTCTTATTTCTCCGTTGTTTACTCCAGAACCTTTGTGTGCAAAATAATTCCAAACGCACTGTGCTGAGCCTCCAGCTCTGCTTGATGTGGCACAGCCAGCTGCAGCTTAAACTTAAACAAACCCCAAACCAAAGCCAGCAAACTCCCCATCAAACCCACACCCAACCCCCAAACTGAGTGCCTGGCAGGTTTTGTGTCTCTCTCAAGTCAGGATTAGGGAGGCACGGCAGCACAGGCTGTTGTGTGTGCAGAACTTTTGAGGAGAGTTGTGTTTTTGTTGGGGTTTTACAAAGCTGGGGACTTAACTCTGCAAAGTTCTGGATTGCACTGGGCAGTTCTCACCACCCCTAATCCCTCTACAAAAGCTGTGCTTTTGTGGCTGTGGCCGTGTTCCTGAGCCCTGAGCGCACAAAGGTGATGTGAGCCCGGCAGTACAAAGCTGAAATGGGTGGAACCTTCTTTTAATAACTGGGATTAAAAGTTCCTCTGTGATTTTGTTTGTAAAAAGCAAGCAGGTTTCGCTCTCTGCAGGTCCCACCATGGCACTGGCCCCCTGTCCTGCTGTGGGGGTTTGGTTGGTTGGTTTGGTGTAGAAGCCTCATAGGAAAGCCCATGGAAAATGTCTCCTCCTCCTTCAGCTTTTGTTTCCAGCTGTTCCCTGGCGTGTTTTCCTCCCTCTCCTGGAACAGCAGAGCATCTTTCCATTGCACTTGAGAACAGCTCTGCTCTGAGCTGAGCTTTGGAGCTGAGCTTTTGGAACGTCGCAGTTTAAAATCTCATTTTTCTTTCCCTTTACCCCTCGCTGTCCCTGGCAGCCCCAGCTCAGCTCAGAGCACTCCAGGAGCGTTCTGTCATCCATGTTCCTGTGGGATTGCAGGCACAGGAGGAGGAGGGAAGCTCCAGTGTGAAAACCCTCGGCTCTGTTTTGCCAAAGGCTCTGCTGTGAGATGGGACTCACCTGCAGGAGAATCCCCTGGGGCACAGAGGGTGATGGCTCAAAGAGGTCTGTTTGCTTCTGCAAAAGCTGTAGTAATAGCAAGGTTGCAACATCAGCTCAGAGATTGTTGTTTGTTCCTATAGAGGTTCTCTTTGCTGAGAGCATTTCTATGTAGCCACAGCTTTTTAGATTTTCTTCCTCTTTTCTGCCTCATCTTTGTCTCATTTCCACCACCCCATTCTACACCATATTAGACAGTTTTAAAACTTTGACACCTGTTCTTCTAGAAATACAACCCCTGAAGTGCTTGATGTCCTGTGTGTGCTGTGCAGCATCAGCCATTGAATTTGGACAAAAATCCTCGTGCAAGTCAAACAAAATATTTGCTGTTTAAACCATCTGTGGTTAAGGAGGAGAGATGCAAAAAGAGGACACTGAAAGGCTGTGCTTAACTGGCAGTTTAATAGAAGGTTCTGTGCATCGCTGGGATAATCTCATTTTAAAGAAAATGCAGTTTTTAAAAAAAATTTCTTTTTTAGTCAACTTGTTTCCAGCCCATCTTCTGAGTTCCCTGGCACAGGGGATTTCTCGTGGCACTTCCCTCTCTGTGCAGCTGATTGCTCCTGCTCACCCCCAGTCCTGTTCACAGGAATTACCCTGTCCTGTTTCCTTCAGTACCAGCTGTAACAGTACCAGGCTGGAGCCTCTTTTCTCCCTAGTTCTGGAGGCTGACTGGACTGGAGACCAAACTAGATGAAAAAAAAAAACCAACCAACCAAACAATGAACAAGCAAAGAAAACCCAACAAAAAAAACCCCACTGTTTTGCCCATTGTTCACTTCAATCCTCTCTTGTCCCAAGAGTTGTTATTTTTCTGACATTGTCAAACTACCCGAGTTACTCGATGGTAAAATCCACCCAGGAAACTGTGCAGGACATGAAACACAAGCACGTGAAACTGTGCAGGGGTTGATCTTAGCTGAGAGCCCTCCCTGTGCTGCTCACCATGCCAGCAAACATGTTTGCAGTGGAGTGGCTCAGTAGGTTGAGACATGCTTGTGCTCTTGCAGGTGTGAGCTGTATTACAGGGCTGAAATTTAATACTTTTCTCTGTTTTCAAAATGCCAAGTGCTGGCTTTTTCCTTTGCTGAGCTCCAGAGAGGCTGCCAGGGTAGCTGGAGTGAGATCTCTGTCCTGTGGGTCAGGAGGGGACCTGGGAGGCTCCAATTTGGGCTTTGAAAACACAGTTTCAAGCAGATGAGAGCTCTGTGAGGCAGCACAGTTTGTCCAGGTGTGTGAGGGGTGCTGTGCCAGCAGGGCCAGTCCATCCTGTAGGGACAAGGAGGGAGCACTGAGCACACCAGCCACGCTCAATAAGTCTGGAGATTTGTTGTCACTGGAAATGTTAAAGCAGCGTTTGCAGCCATCCCATCCCATCCCATCCCGGTGCTTCCAGCTTGGAGGAGTCAATTCCCAGTGCAGGGCTGGTGGTCAGTGCAGCAAGGCCAGACTCAGGAGCCAGGGAAATGCGTGGGGAGTGGTGTCTCACTGCGGAGAGGGAGGTTTTTGTGGAAGTGCCTGTGCTCAGCAGGCTTGATGCTGTAGAGCAACATTTCCCTGCACAGTGTCCAGAAACATCCTGGAGGGCCAGGATATTGAAGGTATTTCATACCAATCCTTGGGTATTTCTGAGTGTTGATTAGTGGGGGTTTTTTTGTCTCCAAGCATATCTTGGTGTTTGTATGGTCATCCAGCAACAATGCAGACTGTTTTGGTGCCCTCTGATTTCCCTCACAGGCTGCCTTTGTTTCTGCATGCAGCTGTATAGTTTTTATGGAGATCTGAACTGCAAAGCATGAAGAAACTCTTTTGTTTGTCGCCGCTTCTCTGCATAAAATCATTCTTGATTTTCTTCTAAAGCACAAATCCACTTCACATCCCCAGTTCTGGACTGACTTGGAACTGTTTCTGGAGCTTCCCGCGTGTCCAGTGAAATTGTTGGAGCTTTAGGAACAGATTTGCTCCTGGCTTTGAGTGCTGTTTTCAGATGCACTTGTCACCCTTAACTGAGCCCAGAACAGAGCTCCTCTGTGTGAGGGCCACGTCGCTGCTGGGCTGGGGAGCAGGCAGTGGACAAGCGAGCTCTTCTGCAGATCTGGGCGTCGGAGAAGTCTCCAAATAAGTGTTTTGCTTTGGGCTGGTTACAAAACCAAACAAGCAATTATTTGCCTGAGATCCTGCCCCCCCCCCCTCCTCCCGCCCGAGCCCTCAGCTGGAGATGAAGATGCCTGGGAACAAACTGATGTGAGCAGAACTTCCAGGCTGAATGGAAATCCCTCTCAGTGGAAATGAGGCAGGCATGAATGGAAGATGGAGTATGTTTTTCCGAAGAAAACCTCCCAATTTGGGTAACTGGAGCTAATTGCGAGGCGTCTGTTCTCCCTGTTTCTGCGCGTGTCTCGGTGCCTGGCAGGGTGGTGGATGTATCACCCAGCGCTGCCAAGAGCCCTGGCAGCTCCCAGGAGCTGGCAGAGCTCCCTGCTGGGCCGTGGGGCTGGGCTACTCTGCTCTGAGCCAGCCACTCTCACCTGCTGCACACCAGAGTTAACGGGAGCTCCTGGTGGCCTCCCCCCGGGCTGAGCAGCGAGGGTGGGTTGTGTGTGTGCTGCTGGGGCCAGGGGCTCCCATCTCCAGCAGTGCTGGTGTCCCACGCGCCCCAGAACAACTCGGACCCCTCAGTCCTTTTCCCAGGGCTCAGCTACGAGGCAGAACAGGAGCACAGAGGTGGGAGATCAGGTGCTTGCTGACCTTCAGCCCTGCAGGGAGGAGCAGGGGTTACTCTGCAGTGGTGCTGCTGGGGAACTTTTACCCGGACTTTTCACCCTGCTCGAAGCCAAGGGGTGATACTGGGAGGTAAAGGCACAGATCTGGGATGAATCCACCCTCTGTTTGGCTGATCCCTGTTGTTGGTGAGGATAATTTGTTGTTTCTCTATCTGCAGAGTAGGTAATTGAATGCATGACTCGAACTGATGAGCTCATGTGTTGTTGGGGAGGGATTTTTCCCATGGCTCCCAGCTCTGAGCTGACTGGTTGAATTGCTGCTGTTAATGTGCTGCTGTACGCACTTTTTAAGGTCGTGTGACTTCATCAGTTGTTATTTGAACAGCTCGGATTCACTTTTTTCATCTGTTAGTGTTGATGCCCTCATACCACGTTTCTTCTGAACGGTTTGGTATCACTTACAGATGACAGAGAAAGGAACTACTCCTCTAAGTGCACAGTAGGAAGAGGTGGTGTGTCTTCTACATACAGATGCTGCTGCCTGTTTTTAAATTACTCACAGAATCAGAGGATCTCAGACCTGTATCTCTGGGTGCACACCTTACCTGTGCCCCTGCCTGGGAATGGGTTTGGTGTTGGATTAGCACATTTGGTTAAACCTGTTTGCTCTGGATGTGCTCTCAACAGCTCCTGGCTACCTGTGATTTCCAGGCCCATCTGCCTTGTTTGACTGGAAATGAAGCAAATAAGCCTTTCCCTATCAGCTTTTACCCACAATCAAACAAGTCTGTTAGGTGAATTCTGCCCTTTTATTCAAAGGCTGGTGAAGGTTTGAAAAAAAAAACAAAACAAAACAAAAAACAAAATTAGACATTCTGAACTACCCTATAACACATCCTGGCTTCATACTCTGCTCCTGAAGCAGCTTGGCCACTGGGCCCAGTCACTGTAGGTTGGCATTTCATGGCCATCCCCACCATAAGCAGCTGTTAAATGGTGCAGGATGTGGGGTGCAGTGAGAGGGAGCGTGTGAACGTGATGATGGGAGTGTAGGCTTTGTTGTTGTCTGATGGAACACAATTCTGCCAGAGAATGAGTCCCAGGAGGGCAGTGCCTACCTCGGTTTGGGGCAGAGCCTGTGGAGAAGCCAGGAGTGTGGATGTCACAGGGATGTGCTGTGGAGCTGCTCTGTCCCTCTGGGCCTCACCTTGGGTCGTGTTCCCAGTACACCCCCCCAAAACTGGGCTCTGCAGAGGCTGCTGCTGGGAGTGCTGCCTGTGGGCAACACGCTGGGAGTGGGGGGATTTCACCCTGAAATAACCTCCCAGGGAGGGTCTTGGTTCAGGGCTGCTGTGAGCTGTTCTGCCAGTGTCCCTGCTGTCCAAATTCCTGCTGTGAGCTGCTCTGCCAGTGTCCCTGCTGTCCACATTCTTGCTGTGAGCCCCACGAGTGAGTGTGGTTTGGTTGTGGGGGTGGCCTGTGGGGGTTTGCCTTGGTTTTGGGGTGAGGTTTTTGCATGCTGAGGCCTGGAGGTAGGAATGATGCTCTTATTCTGGAGCTGGCCTTCTGTCATGGCCCAAGGCAGACCTGGAGCTTTTTGCTTTTGGCCTCAGCTTTGTGATCTCTCAGCACTTCTCTTCCCTCTGTTCTCTTGGCTGGTTGGTGGGGATGGGTTTTGCACAGATTACTTGTTTGGTTTTAACTCTTTTAATCCAGCTGGCAGGTTGGCACAGGCCCTTCGGTGGGAGAGGGAGGGACTTTTCAGCAACTCGTGTCTTGTGGACACACCAGTAAAAGGTGGCAGCTGGCTTGTGTGACAAAAACCATGTGCCCAGAGGTGTGCTGGGGAACTGGGAGGTGGGGGAGCTTGAGTGACAGCCAGCCAGGCTCTGCCAGCCCTGCGAGAGGGTGTCAGAGGAAGGGACACCCTGGAGAACCTGGCCAGTAAGGGACTGCCAGGGAGGGGAAAGGGCTCTCTGCACAGTTTATGTTCTCACAAAAATTCATAGCTGTTGTGGTGTTCTTGGCATCCACAATGTTGTCTGACCTGGTGATAAAGGTTTTAAACCAAATTTACCCATCTCTGTTTAGCCCCAGCTCCAGGAGTCCTTGCTGCTGAGAAGCTTCACCAGAGATTCATTCTTAATGTTTTTGGTTTGCAAAAGCAAAATAAAAAAGGATTTACAGCCTGTTGACTGTTTCTTGGTGCTTATCTACCTCTGTGTCAGTGAAAACACTCATTCAAGAACAGCTGCACACTGGGGGATTGCGGCTTCCCTGTGTAGTGAGGAAGGATTGTCACAACACAGGTTCCAAATTCAAGGCCAAGTTGGCTGGATGCTCTTGACACTGTTTGACTGTTTTATAATCATGGCGTGTCTTTAATTTCTCAGTTCTTTGCTCTCACAGCCCTCCGTCCGTTTCTCCTCTCCAATGCCAAGCAGCACGACCAGCCCTTCACAGCTGGTTACTCCAGTTCACTGGGAAATCTCAGCAAGTTAAACATTTGATGTGTGTTCTCTGTGTTTTCATTCCAGCCCTGTGCTCTCCCCTCTTCCCAGCAGCCAGTGGTCAGTGTGGCACTAAACCCACAAACCTTTAGGAAGACCTTTTTAAGAAGCCTGAGGCCTTCTGCCCTGATGACCTGTAGGCAAACAGAAGAAGGGGGGTGTGTTTCTGGGAAAATCCAACGTTTTCAGACAGACATTGGTATAAATGTTAGTCACAAATCAAAGTCCATCTCCAGGCTTGCTGGGTGAGGCACTGTGGTGGCACCGGGAGTGTTCCTGGTGGCTTGTGAGCAAGAGAGTCCCTGCCCCCAGCCATGAGGTGAGGTGGTGCAGAACAACCTCAGTGTCCTGGCCGTGCCCCTCCTGGCTACTGCAAAAATTGACACACTCCTGGGCAGAACCATGGCGTTCTCCACCCCTTATGAGTTCATTTAGTCCATGGCTGTGGGTTCTCTCCGTCCTGGATGTCACCCAGGGGCAGGAGGGCTGGTGTGCTGTCAGCTGGTTCCTCAGGAGCTCAGGACTGGTGCATCTGGAGCAGTTCATCCTCACTGCCCGTGGCAGTTCTGGCACACAGTGGCAGTGTCATTCAGCAGCCAGTATCTTGCAATTCAGCACAGACTGTTCTCACCCAAAAATCCCATCTCCACAAGGTGCTTCCCCATCGCTCTGCATCGCCCACCGAGTGCACCCAGTCCTTGAGCAACACCAGTCCCACGGGTGGGTTTGCCTTTGCTCCAGGCAGGGCTGATCCAAACTCTCTCCCCTCACACATTCCTCACATTCATCCCCTTCTGCAGTGGGGGGGGGTTTGGATTGGAAACACAGTGAGCCAGTGCTGAGATCTCCCAGTGGAGCAGAGCATTTCTGTAGGGCTGTGACAGAGTCCACTCAGTTTATCACGTTTATATGAAGGATTGGCCTTGGCTCTTCGTCACTGCACACCTCCAGTCTTGCCTGTTGACCTTATATATCACTTTGCAAGTGGGTTGGTTATCTTTTCTTGAACTATAAATGAATGAAACCCAATTTAATTTAAAAAATAGAGGAAAAAGGCTGAGGTGACATCATACAGCACATGTCTGTAAGCTGGGGGAACTGATTATGTTTTTAATGAAGTTCAGGTAATGTGCACTGGTTTTTGTTGTGGGTGGACTAACAGAGTGAGGTGGTGGATTCCAAGCTCCCACAAGCAGAAGACAGTCATGTAAGAAATGAGGTGGCAAAAGCACCAGTCTGACTCATGCAAACTGGAAATGACTTGAAGTGTCAAAGTGGAAATGATTTTGGGTGTCTCTGAGAAGAAAAGCAAGTGTCTTCAAACTGTGTCTGCAAAATGTCTCACTTGAGCACACTGATTTATTTTTATTATTTTTCAATGTTTTTCCTTTGGAAAGAGATTTTTGAGCATCACCTGGAGTGTCTTTTGCCCTAGATTTGTGAATAAATTATGTTCTTCTTAGAGACACTGTGGATGCAGACTGGGGGTGTTGCTGCCCAGCCTTTGAGGGAGGTCTCAGGAAAACCTGCTGATGTCTGGTTTAAAGTGGGATGGGTTCCTTCATCCCTCTGTTATGGGGTGAGTCCTGGTTGCACCTTTGTGAGGTTTGTGTAGGTGTGATGGAGCTGTAGGGGGTTGATGGTTAGAGAGGACACTTCATTTGGACCAATAACCTAAAATGCAGTGTTGGCTCTGGCATCACCCCGAGAGCTGGGATCGTTCTCGCCCCAGCACTGAGCGAGGATCCCTTGGAAAGCTAAAGCAGCAGAAAGGCACGTGCTGCTTTCAGGTTTTGCTCAGATCTGCCTTTTTAAGGGGAGGTGGCCCTTCTGGTCCCCCACCCAAGCGTTAGGGCACCCTGGGAGTCTGTAACAGCAAACCTGTCTCCTTTTCTCTGAAGCAAAGACCCACACAGAGCCCAGAGGCTGCTGTGTTTCAGCAGTAAATATTTACAGAGCCTTGTTCACTTGAGCTACGTAAAGCAATTTTCCTGAGACATCAATCTGTTTAAAGGGAGAGTGTGAAATGCACATCTCCCTTGTCTTTCTGCCTTTTCCAGTGGGACTACCAGGTCCAGGTACCTGCTTTCCTGCTGCCTCTTGCCTTGTGCTTCCCGTGCTCATGCAGGTGCAGATCAGGGGCTTGGCAGGGTGGAGGTACCCCTGTCTCCAAGCCAGGAATTCCCGAGGGGAAAAGGCACTGACAGAAAATTGTCATCTCTCTTGGAGGAGTTTTACATCACCTGCTCACATCAGGTGTCATCTTTTGGGTGAAAGCTTGAACTAAGCTCAGGTTGGGTGTGGGGCTTCCAGGTGATATCAAGTGTTGTGCACTGCATGAGTAGTTTGGAAGAGGTCAGAGTTTCCTATAACACATCCTGTGTATTCCCACGGGAAAATGACTTTGCTTCCTTAGGTTTTCCTTAGACCAGTTGGCAGTAGAAGGAAGGGTTTGGAATTCCCTGGAGCCTCGCCCAGGAGCGTGAAACCC
>NW_020955460.1:200331-201355 GCF_003031625.1 Empidonax traillii | reverse complement strand
GGTGATATCAAGTGTTGTGCACTGCATGAGTAGTTTGGAAGAGGTCAGAGTTTCCTATAACACATCCTGTGTATTCCCACGGGAAAATGACTTTGCTTCCTTAGGTTTTCCTTAGACCAGTTGGCAGTAGAAGGAAGGGTTTGGAATTCCCTGGAGCCTCGCCCAGGAGCGTGAAACCCGGCTCTGCGGGGGAGAAACGGGTGTCTGACATCAGACCCGGTGACAGCAGCTCCCTTTGCACGGTGCCCTGTGCCAGGTCTGCTCCAGGAATGGGGCTGGGATGGCGTCAGCAGGAATCTAAAGCAGGGCTGGAAAAATAGCAGAGGAGTCGGCCCAAGTGCTAAATCTGAGAGAACAGCCCAGACTTGTTCCCCAAGCCTCATTCGCTGTGTTGCATCACGCTCGATATTGGTCCAGGAGGAGATCAGTTGATACAAAATAAGCTTTAAACAAGAGTGGTTTCTGTGCCCCGGCGTCGCTCCCCGAGGGCCGGGCAGGGCTGGTTCATCAGCGCGTGGGGTTTGAGCAGCACAGCCCTTCTCAGGGATCAGGGCTGCAGTGTCTGTGCCTGGCTGCCAGCTGGGGGGATGCTCAGCTGGGGGAAACCTGGCAACACCACAGTGTGAGAAAGATGTGAGATAAAAGCTCTTAGAGAGCATCCAAAGGAGGGCACGGACGTGGGGAAGGGCCTTGATTTGAAGGCGTGTGAGGACACTGAGGGCACTTGGTGTGTTCAGCTGGAGGAGACTGAGGGGAGACCTCCCTGCAGTTCCAACTGCCTGGGCAGGGGCAGAGGAGGGACAGGACTGAGCTCTGCTCTGGGGGGAGCAGGGACAGCCCCCAGGGAACGGCTGGAGCTGTGTCAGGGCAGGCTCAGGGTGGATCTCAGGGAAAGGTTCTTCCCCCAGAGGGTGGTTGGCACTGAACAGGCTCCCCAGGGCAGTGGGCACAGCCCCAAGGCTGCCAGAGCTGCAGGAGGGTTTGGATGATCCTCTGGGGCACAGGGGGTGACTGCTGGGGATGG
>NW_020955460.1:184900-199839 GCF_003031625.1 Empidonax traillii | reverse complement strand
ATGACTTTGAGGGCATGTGATTGATGCAGATATTGTGGCACCAGTGAACCAGGGTCGTCCCACAGCTGTGGGAGAGCTGTGCTTGTGAGCTGTGTCCTACCCGGGATGCTAACCAGCTGGGAAAACAACACACCAAAAGGGAGTCCCTTCGAGCTGTCCTGATGCTCTGGCTGTTTCTGGAAAAGGGAGGCTGAAATTTTCTCCAAACCATCAGTTGTACAGATTTTTGTCCTTATCTTTGAGCTTGTAGGCAGAGTTTGCTCCAAAACCTTTTGTAAATGCAGTGCCTTAGTGCCAGTTTGGGTGTGTGCAGGTTAAAAAGTGCAGCCCTTTCCTGTGCCCCATTTACCAGATGCTGCTTTGCCTTAACTGGGGTGTGTGTGACCATCTCAGACCAGTGTCCCAGCAGTACCACCAGGGTGATCCTCAAAAAGGTCTCCCCCCTCCTCCTCTTCCAGTGCTCCCATGCCAAGGAGAGAAGTTCTGCCCAAACACACAGACTGCTCTGAGCCAGGCAACACAAACACTTGACTGGAATTCCAGCTGCCTGGAATTGTGAAGGGATGGATTTGGTGCTTTTCTTTCTCTGTGCTTTTGCACGTGGCATGGAGTGGGAGAGGGGCAGCCTGGACACCCTGCCAGAACCACTCCCTCCTGGGGAGCTCTGGGAATTCCCACAGGAGCTCTGGGCTGCCGGTCCTGCCTGTCCCCTGGGAAGGGAGATCTGCAGGGACAAGGACAACCTCGTGCTTCCTCCCCCCATCTCACACACCTTCTCTGTGTGTGACATCACTATGAAAGACATGAAAGGCTTTTGCTTTGCCTGTTTATTTTTCCCTGAGCATCTTGAGCAAAGAAACTTCTCCCAGGAAGTTTTCCGGTGCATTTTCTGCTGGTTTTCTGCTTTGGTCATATTATTGATATTATATATATAAATGTATCTATAAATAAAACAACCAAAGAGTGGTGTCACTCTGGTTTAAAGTATGGGGTAGTTTCAGATGAACATAAAGTATTTAAAGCATTTCTCTGGTGACTGAGTCATGAATATTTGGGACAGGGAACCTATGTTCCCCATGTTGGGGATGTAGGATGGGCATTCTGTGGGTGTGGAGCCTAAAGAAGACATTTGTGTGTTTGACATTTACATTAATGAGCTTTCTTCTCTCCCCAGTCACGCTGAGCCTCTCTTACTTTTGAGAGCTGATAATTGAGTGATTTGTTTCACCTCAGCAGTGGCATTTTTGGAAACTTGGTTTCTGTGCCCCCAAAACTGTCTCTGTTCCCCCTCCCTGGTGCTTTCCTGCAGCTGCTCCACCTGCACTGCTGAGTGAGGGCTCCCTGCCTGCAAGGAGCTCCTGTGCCTGAGGAGGAGGTTCTGCAGTGGGGCACAGTCTCGGGGCTTAATTAGCCCCTTCCCAACAGCCCATCAGATCCTGCTTCAGGAACTGGCTGGTGAAGATGTCTGGATACTCCCTGATTGCTCCCACTGCTCCTCACCACCATCCCTGGGGATGAGGGAGATTTATACCCGCCTGAAAATAAATACAGATCACTCACTTGTCTCTGGAGGAAGATAAAATGGAAACTGTCTATTTTCTGTGATAAAGCTCTGGAAATAGTTGGGATTTAAGATAATTATCTTTATTGCTTTTTATAGCACCCTGTGAAGGCTGAAATCTAATTTGTTTTTCACTAACAGGGATCTCCTGCGGATGACTCAGAGAAATCCATTTGCTTTATTGACAAACTTGTCTGTTTGGTTGTCGGGGGGCAGTGTTCTCCTTGCAGGGAAAGGGAAATGAAGATCAGAACAACGGTGGGGTTTTAATGCAGATTCAAAGTCTGATATCTGTTGGCAAGAGGAAAAAAATAAGTTGATCTAATCAGAGTGAAGCGACTCTGCTTCATTAAAGAGGGCTGTAAATTAGCTGATGCTTCGGTGGGCATGCAGTGGCGGTGCTTGGTGTTTTGTTTAAGCAACTTCACTTGAAGCTTATTAACTAGAGCCTGCAGAGAAGCTGCTTTTCTTGGGCACCTGGATTTTGGGAAGGAGGTGGGAGGTGCAGTCGTGGCTCTTCCCCTGTGCCTGGGGCTGTGGGGAGGGATGAGTTTTGCATCATTTGAACCTGTTGCTTGCAAGTGGAGTTGTCCATTTTAAACTTCTCAGGCTCCCAGCTGTAACAAACTCCTGCAGATGTTGGACAGCCCTGGTGTGAATGAGTTGTGTGCCAGCACAGCTGGGTGTTGTGGATTGGAGGGGTTTCTGGTGCTGTTTGTGGAAAGCAGGTGATGTCTGTGCTGCCTTCTCAGCCCTTCACAGGGGGAGTGTGTCCTGCCTGAGCTGACCCTCCGGCATCCACCCCCCAGGGCTGCTCAGAAGAGGAAACAGCATTCCCTGGACAGGTTTTCTGTATCAGCCACCGCTCAAAATGACTGACTGCAGGCAGGGATGTTTGAGAGATGCTGGGACTGCAGGCTCACATAGTGGAGATGCTTTTAAATTGTTCTGTGTCTCACCCCCCAAATGTCTGATTTCTCGCTGTCACATGGGATGATGCTGCAAACCACTGAATCTCACACAGTCACAGAATGGTTTGGGGTGGAAGGGACCTCAAAGCCCAGCTCATTCCACCCCCTGCCATGGGCAGGGACACCTTCCACTAGACCAGGTTGCTCCAAGCCCCATCCAACCTCTCCTGACAGGTTTTGTCCAACAATGGACAAATCAGAAGCAATGGGGTTAACTGCATTTTTGGGGAGGAGGGACAGAGCTCCACCAGAGCAGTCTTTGCCTTGAAGCAGAAGTCTCTTCCTGTCAAGTCTCTGTTGCCCTCCACAAACAGGCAGCAGAGCAGGGGGGAGAGAACATCCCTTCCAGTAAACATGAGATGACAGATCTGGGTGGGCAGAGCAGGATTTCTGTGTGTGTCTCTGAAGACCTTCCCGGTGTTTGCTCAGCTCTTCCTTGCTTTTCTTTCAGGAATTGACTACAAGACCACTACTATCCTGCTGGATGGCAGAAGGGTCAAGCTGGAACTCTGGTGAGTGTTTGTGAGTGGGACACAGGCTGGGGGAGCAGGGGCAGGGGGCTCTGGGAGTGCTGGGGGAGCAGGGGCAGGGGGCTCTGGGAGCGCTGGGGGAGCAGGGGCAGGGGGCTCTGGGAGTGCTGGGGGAGCAGGGGCAGGGGGCTC
Organism: Empidonax traillii; assembly: GCF_003031625.1. Lineage (NCBI taxonomy): Eukaryota > Metazoa > Chordata > Aves > Passeriformes > Tyrannidae > Empidonax > Empidonax traillii. The sequence continues at coordinate 196,645 of NW_020955460.1, read as the reverse complement.
TGGGAGTGCTGGGGGGCTGCTGGCTCGGAGAGCACGGAGCATCCCTGGGCATGGTGAGGCTCCTGCCTGTTCTCCCCAGTGAGTTCCTCTGGCAAACCAGATACCTTTCTGTCACTGGAGCAGCACAAACACCGTGTGCTCTGTACTGGAATAGTCTGATTTCTGTCTTTCTCCATCACACCTGACCATTTCTGCTGTTACTCTGCACTTTGAGCCCCCATCTACAGTTCTGTGTCTGGGTCTGGGGTTCTCAGCACAAGAAACACATGGATGTGAACAGGTCCAGAGGAGGTCATGGAGATGCTCCAAGGCTGGAGCCCCTCTGCTCTGGACAGGACAAGGGGGAATGGCTTCTCACTGCCAGAGGGCAGGGTTAAATGGGATATTGGGAAGGAATTGTTGTCTGTGAGGGTGGGCAGGCCCTGGCACAGGTTGCCCAGAGAAGCTGTGGCTGCCCCATCCCTGGAAGTGTCCAAGGCCAGGTTGGACGGGGCTTGGAGCAACCTGGGACAGTGGAAGGTGTCCTTGCCCATGGCAGGGGAATGGAATGAGATGGTCTTTAAAGTCCCTCCAACTCAAACCATTCCATGATTCTTTGTTCCTGTACAGCCCCTGATCATTGAGGGAACAGTACTATTTTGGAAGCAATACTGGATTTTCTTGAAATCCAAGGATGAGAAATACAGACAAGAGAATAGGAAAGGAGAAGACAAAAATAGGTGAAGCCCTTGGTCCCTCAGGAGCTGGATATTCTCAGTGACTAGAGCAGAAAATGAAATTAAAACAAGAGCAGTTAATAGACCTCACAGTGTCAGAGTCTGGTGAACCCCTGGAGAACAGGACTGACTGGAGGGACTGGACACTGGGATGGAGATGGGAGAACATTCCATGGGAGGGGTAACTCCTGCCTTATCTGTCAGCACTGCGGGGAGAGCTGGAGTCCTTCTGGCTGAGCTGTAGCTGAGGTTTAACCTGCTGAGGAGCTGACACAGTAGTCCTGGAGAGGAGATGAGGAGGAGGGATGGGATAGGATAGGATTAGGATAGGATAGGATATAGAATAGGATAGGATATAGGATAGGATATAGGATAAGATAGGATATAGGATAGCATTAGGGTGAGATAGGATGGGGTAGGATAGGATAGCTTTAGGATAGGATATAGGATAGGGCATAGGATAGTTTTAGGACAGGACAGGACAGGTAGTCTGCCCATATTCTGGGTTTCACATGGGTCTTGTGGGGAATGACACAGGCCCTAAAACATGGAGGTAAGTAGCCCCTTACCAGCTGTTGAGTAAAGTAACAGGAATATTAGTAACCTGTGTGAATTGTTAATTAGGAATGAACTCAGTGAGTGACTCTGGCAGCGTGGAGTTTGGTGGTTTAATTACACCCTGCTCTCTGAAGCTGCATGTCCTCATTTTTCTTACCAAGAAGAACAGAAGCAGCTCATTTATCTCCTCTAGCCTGAGTGTTTGTATGTGCCACTTGCATTCTTGGCTCTCTCTCTTGTAAGATGCCTATTTGAACATTTCAGCCCCAAGTGTGTAATAACTTACTGCTTCCCTCTTGAAACCATCTTCTTTTTATGCTGCCATTCTTGAGCTGGAGAGCAGCACAGGAGCTGAAAAGCTGATAACAATGGTTTATGATGCCTCAGTGTAATCTTTCACCATTACTTACCCACTGTTTGATTGTCAGGGGAGGAGGAGATGTAAGCACAGGCTGTTGGATTGATGTCCAGGGCCTGTAATATGCTCCCTGAAAGCTTTAAGCTTCAGATCTGAAGGAATGACTGTCCTGAACTTGAGGTCAGTGCCTTTCTCATGGAGCTGATGCAAATCTGGGGCTGAGAGGGCAAATCATCAGTCTTTCAGTGGTCATTAATGTCTTTTATTCTGGCCCAGGGAATAGATTTGGCAAACATGATACTGTGTCTCTCATTACCCTGGTGCATCTCAGTCTGTGCTGGTTAAATTGGTGTGCTGGGCTCTGGCTTTTTGTCCCAGATGTTCCCACAGGCACTGGAGTGCTGGTAATGTTGTCAAACTTAGTTACACCCTGTTAAGACGGTCAGTAAAAGTGACAGTAACTGATGAGCCCCTTATTGTCCCAGGGGGATAGAAACACTGTTCCCTAGTCCTGTTCCTTAGCTCTCCATAGGGTGGGATCGACCAGGTCTGTCAGGAATCTGGATATAAGAGAATTCCCTTTATTTTTGATTTTTAAAACTTGTTTGAAAAAGTAATTGAAGCCAGACAGTGCAAGACAGTTTCTCCTCCCTGGAGTGGTTGCATTCATGTTATGATAGGTCAGATGTTCTCCATACCAGGGGGAGCTCTGCAGACTCACTCTGAACTCCCGTGGGCTGCAGGGAACAAGACAGAAAATCCTCTGCCCAGGGGAATAAAATGACTTGCACCCTCATACATCATCAGACAGTGGTGAAGCCAAGTGGTTTGGGTTTGTACCTTCTCCACAATGACAGTGGCAACCTCTTGAGTGTCTGACTGTGTCCAAAGGTGGTGTTGTACCCCCTGATTCTTCCCCCAAAAGCCCACCTTGCAGAGCACTTTGGGTACCACGTGTGTTCTAAAGATCTGACAAAGATCAGCACTGATTTTATTCTGGTTTTTTGGGTCCAGCAGGAGATGTGCAGTGTGGGAGTCAATTCTCCACATTTCATAGCTGTAACTTTTCTGTGTTTCAGGGACACTTCAGGGCAAGGGAGATTTTGCACCATTTTCAGATCCTACTCCAGAGGAGCCCAGGTAAGTGCTGCACTCAGGGCTTTGCTTTTCCTTTGGGCCGTAAGAATCTTTCCTGCTGTAGTGAAGAGCTCTGCAGAGGAAGGCATTGATCATCAAAAGGATCTATGGAGATGCCAAGAGGCATCTTGTTGCCTGGGATTCTGTTCTTATGAAATGGTGGGAGAGAGGGGAGAGAATGACAGACTTTGCTAAACTCCTACAGAAAAGGTCTGTACAAACTATATTCAGTATTAATTTCTGGGGATGGGGTTAGAGAGGACGAGGCAATTCTCGCTCTAGATCTGCCTTAAGCTTTGATGTGGGAGCTCCTGCTTTCTGAGGTTTCCCAAATTTGTTTAAATCTGACACTGGCTTTCCCAGTGGAGCTCTTCCAGGCTGTGCTGCCTTCGAGTTAGTTCCAAAAATAGGGGTGGCTCCTACTTGAGTGTCTGAGGCAAACTTGAAACTAGAGCAGCTCAGTTGGATTGTGAAGTGTGTGTGTTCCTTAAAACTTGAGGCAGAGCCTCACAGTTTGAGTTTCTCCTTTGGGCCCTGCTCCAGAACAGTGTCAAGATCCTCAACAGCACAAAAATCCCTGTGATCCTCTGGAAAGTTTCTTTTAGTGCTTTCTCACAGTTCTGTTGTTGTCCTTGTAGTAACATGACAGTCTCTCCAGGATAAATCTCCCTGAGTTTAATGAACTACTGTATTTACCTTATTGTTTCCAGATTGGAAAACTTTGGAGCAAATTCCTCCTCTCTTCGACACCAAGAGTCAGAAGTCATCTATCAGCTTGTGGGCTGTGCTTGGTGTCCTGGCAGATTCCCAGCCTTTGGGAAACTTTGCCACTTCTATTCAAGCTCTTGCCACTCTTGGCTTTTTGCTCCTTGTAGGACCTTTGCTTTTCAAGCTGGGAAAATCCACCTTGCTCTCTTTCCCCAAGACTTCCTGCAGATTCCCTTGTGCTGTAGATGTGAGAACACCTCACCTGGGCTGTGAGGCTGAGATCTCCTCTGGTGTCCTGTTCATTCATGTTGGTGCACTTCTCTGGTGGTCTGGATGCTTTGAGGCAGCTCCTTTGAAGCAGAGGCCAATTTCCTGGTGCTTGCAGAAGTGCAGGGCAAGGAGTGTTGGAATTCTGCAGTGGGAGAGCCTGGGATCTCCCATTCACATGCTCAGTCCCGTGTCTGAATTTGTCTTTAAGCTTCTCTCTGCCCTTACACATTTCAGAAAAGTCTGGAGCTCCAATCACAGAATCACAGATCAGTTTGGGGTTTGAAGGGACCTTAAAGTTCATCCAGTCCCACCCCCTGCCACGGGCAGGGACACCTTCCACTGTCCCAGGTTGCTCCAAGCCCCGTCCAACCTGGCCTTGGACACTTCCAGGGATGAGGAGTCCACAACCTCCTAATGGAACCTGTGGGCTTGAGGCCACATCACTTCCCTCACCAGTTATAAATGACCAGAACTGGTCAGGGTGGTTTTCTGGTGACCACAAAGCTTAGCTTTGGTCAGGCTTTTTCTGAGACCTCACTGTGTCAGATTCCCAGAACAAACTGGGAATAGAAAGCCAGCAACTAATATGCCCGGAAATACCATTTGAGAGCTTTTGCCCCTGTCTGCAGCCACTGTGCAAAGAATTTCCCCCCTCACTGTAACCTGTGAGCTCCTCAGAGCAAGTGCTGGGTCTCCCCAGGGCTGTACCCACACACCAGAACCTTGTCCCTGCTGCTGCCACCGAGGGAACTGGGGCAGAGGGGGAAGGGGAAATAAGTAGTGATGAGAGTGCTTGAATTGGGTGGAGAGACAAGTCTAGGACCTGCCTGGAGCTGTGAGGTACTGGCACAGCACATCCATGGGGTTCCTGCAGCCTGATCTCCATTCCACTATCCCAGGTTGCTCCAAGCGCCCTCCAACCTGGCCTTGGACACTTCCAGGGATCCAGGGGCAGCCACAGCTTCTCTGGGCAACCTGTGCCAGGGCCTGCCCACCCTCACAGACAACAATTCCTTCCCAATATCCCATCTATAACCCTGGCCTGTGTCAGTGGAAAGCCATTCCCCCTTGTCCTGTCCCTCCATCCCTTGTCCCCAGTCCCTCTCCAGCTCTCCTGAAGCCCCTTTAGGCCCTGGAAGGGGCTCTCAGGTCTCCCTGGAGCCTTCTCTTCTCCAGGTGAACCCCCTCAGCTCTCTCAGCCTGGCTCCAGAGCAGAGGGGCTCCAGCCCTTGGAACATCTCCGTGACCTCCTGTGGACCTGCTCTAACATGTCCACATCCTTCTGATGTTAGAGGCCCCAGAGCTGGATACAGTAGTCCAAGTGGGGTCTCCAAGATGTGTTCAGGCCTGTGTGCTGTTTGCTTCCCTCTCTGCTGTCTTGGAATCATCAGGCTCCAACACTCCTGCCGTGGGAAGGCTGACGCAAATCCCGTCGGAGGCAAGAGAAACAGCTTTTCTAACCTAAAAGCCAAAAGCTCAGGAAGAACAAATCCAGCAGAGAACAGAGATGCCAGGGTGGGAAAAGCTGTGTTTGCAGTGCAGTGTGAGATTTGTACCAGAACAGCTTGGTGTAAACTGGTCATGAGCAGGTGAGAATTAGCAGAAGGTTCTTGCTGGGCAGAGGACTGAGGAGCACGAGGGGAGCTTGAAGATTCCAGAGAGGACTTTGACAGGCTAGCTGTGAGAACTGGAGGCTGGCTCAGCAAGCTGGCAGCCCTTACCAGGGTCTGAATAGCCGGTACTTAAGAGAATCCCTGGTATGAAAAGTGCTTCCAAGCCAGGGAAGGACACTGCTCTTCCCCACACACTGCTTGTTTCTTGAGCGGAGTGGTAAGAATTGAATCTTCTGAAGTAAACCCTGGAGGGGTTGCAGTGTGGAAAAACAGTCTCCAGATAGGGAGTGGACCTTCTTGGGAGTTCTCCTTTCCCCCTCAGCACAACCCTCAGGCTGAACTTCAGGCCGGTCCCTCCCCAGGGGGAGGACTTGGGTACCTCGATGCCTTCTCCGATTACGACTCCACTTGCCTGGGTCCGTGCATGGGGCTTTCATGTTCAGCAGGAACTTCTTCCTCTGGAAAACATCTGCAATAAAACAGCCTCACTGCCCTGATGAGCTGGTTCTGAACAGAGACCAGCCCCTTCCTCCAGCCAAGGCACACCAGCCATGTTTGCCCCAGGCTTTGCTGTGAGGATCACAGATCTCCTGCCTTCCTCCCTGCCCTGCCCTGCCCTGCCCACAGGTGTGGTCTCATTAGGGGCACAATGAGCTCTTGGGCTCATGGTGGAGGCTCGTGGGGGCTGCTGTGCCTGGGATCCCCCTCCTTTTCTCTGGCCTCTCCGAGGGTTGAGTTTCCACTTCATCCCTTCCCTCTTGGGGTCCCCAGGGCCAGCAAGGCCATCACTGCAGGGTCTCATTTTGGAGCATTTGTGTCTGGGATAGCAGAGCACTGGCCTCCAGGCACAGGGAGAGTGCAGGCCCTGTCATGGAGGCAGCAGAGCCAGGGAGGTAGAGATGGAAACCCAGTAGTGTTGCATGTGCAGAACGAGCTCGGGGAGTCTGGAGCTTGCTGTGCTGCAGAAGGATTTTTATGTTAATTGTCACAGCATAGGGTATGGTGAAAGGTATTTAGTGGTGCTTAAAGGTGCTGCAGAAATCTTTTTTTGCTCTTGGACTTGCTCTCCTTTTGAGCTTGGCTTCAAGGTCTCAATGTTCCCACAGCAAAGCTGGCACGCTGCTCTCTGCTGTTGGGAGCAGCTGTGGCTCTTCTGGCTGCTGTGAGCAGATGCAAACTATTCCAAGAGTCATCAGAGAGGGGAAAAAGACTTGTGGTGGTGCTTCCTGATCTAGCCAGGAAGAAGCAGTGCTAGGATCATTCCTGATGTCCTCAGATGCCAGTGATTTAAACAGTTCCTGAAAGTGTGGCTTGCCAAACTCTACCCAGACAGTGTGAAAGATGCTCCCATCTTACAGCAAAGCTGCAGCCCTAAAGCAGTGATGAATATTGTTGAGTTCTGCTTAGGCAGGTGTTTTGAGGAGCTGCTGTTTATCCTGTTAAGGGCTTCTTAGTGTGCAGGAAGGTGGTGGATTTTTGGCAGCTCAGCAGACTCAGGTGTAGGCTCTGCTTTCTTGGTTGCTGCAAATACCTCACCTGCCTTGGGTCATTCAGATGGGGTTGTCCAGCTGCTGGAGGAGTCTGCCCTGCCTGCCAAAATATTTATCAAAAGCTCAGGGATAAATAGCCCCCCAGTGTGCTGTGGTGCTGGGAAATGGCCTGGCAGCAGGATGTAACTGCCCATGAGCCAAGGCCCGAGCTGCCAGCTGGACCAAATGGAGCTCCAAAAGAGCCAGAGGGACAGAGTGTCCTGGTTCCTGTCAGCACTGGATTTCTGTTCATGGTTTGCTTCATCCTGTGGGCCAGAGAAATCCAGTCATGGGGTCTTCAGCAACAGCTTTTTTCCATCAGTGGAGAATATCAGTGAGTGACACTGCCCTGGCCACCCTGTCACCTGCCTGCACTGGGCCGAGGCCTTTGGCAGTCAGGGGAGTGCTTCCAGCAGTTCCTTGTGAGATCCAGCTCCTAAAGCATCTGGGAAGTGTTTCTGGACAAGCCTGCCTTGCACTGACAGTGAAGATGCTGATTTCCACTCACCTTTAAAAGCTTATTGCCTCTAAACCTGGTCCAGACCTGCTGCAAGCAGGCAGAGATGGTGTTTCCCCACCACCACTGTGGTTATGTGGACAGATCTTTGGGTGAGCTCCTGCTGGAAACAGCTTTGGCTTTTGGCAGAGTCGGTGTCCACATGTGCTGCTGGATACAATGGCTGGTGATCTCTCTGTGCTCCTTGCTCACTCATGTGGAAATTTGTCACTGCTGTGCTGAGGGTTGTGCCAGTCCCAGTAGTGTGGAACAAAACCAGAATGGGAATGAACTCTGAAAATCAACTGTGAAAAGCCCCTGAGGTGGATCTGAGGATGAGTCCACTCCTCTTCCAACTCACACAGAAGCTGTAGGCAGGTCGAGGAGGGAAGGAAGGAAGGCTGTTGTGAGGGGTGCAGGGTACCCTTGATCTGAGAAGGTGAGTGTGGAGCTTTTCACTGCGTGCTGTGGGAACCTGGGGGACGTAACGCTCACAAAAGGGCTCTGTGAAGCTAAAAATGGAGAGCCATGGAGATAATACAGTGTTGACAGCCATCTAGGCACTTAGAGAGCAAATTAAGCTGCAAATGGGAAACTGTTCATTTGTCGAGTGGAGGAAATTAAAATTCTGTGCACGTTATTCCAAAGCAGACTTTAAAAAAACCTGACAGATCTTACTTGGAACTGTCTGCAGGGATGGAGCCAGCTCTCTCTGTGTGCATGGCTGAGTGCTGTTCTCTCTGGGGGAGAGATGGTAATGACAGAGTGGGTTTGGGATGTGTGCTCTGGAAACGCGGTGTCTGGAGCGTGCCAGCACCACTTGGAAGCAGCACAAGGTTATCTGGCAGCACCAGGAGCTGGCCAGAGGTTTAGAGGTCTGTGTCCTCCCTCTGCTGAGCTGCAGCACAGCTGGGTTGGGCAGGATGGGGACAGAGCACAGGGCACAGGCAGCTTGGCCTCGGTGTCTTCTGAGCTTTCCTGGACAGCCTTCCCTCTCAACGTGTGTGCTGGAGCTCTGGAGTGGCCTGGAGGCCCAGCTGGCAAACAGGACGTCATCTCTTGCTTTTAGAAATCGTGGGCTTGACCTTCCACCCTGCTGAGAACGTGGGGCTGCATTTTTGCTGATGTTTTAGCCTTATTCCTATTTAAAGAAGAGGCAGGCAGGAGCTGCCAGGAAGCTTAAAAGCTCCCTCCTCCTAAAGCATATTCCTGGCAGGAGCAGTCGGCACAAACGAGGTCTTGGGTCTGTTTCTCTTGGCTAAAGGAACTTGTCAACCCAGAGATGAAGGAAGTAGACTTTATTTATCCTGCTGGCCATTTGTCTTGGAAGGGGGTCATCAGACTCTTTGCTTCGTTGTTTCCTGCCTCTCATTCATTCTCAACGTGCGGCCTTGGAAGATGGAAACCAAAACAAAGAGAGGAAAAATTAGAAAGAAAGCTCTTTTTTTTTTTTCAACATGCACTTAAAATGTGATGTAGCCTGCTAGTAAGTACTTCTAGATGGGGTTCTTGAAAAGCAGTGTCTTTGGGGTTGTGGGATTTTTTTTAATTATGGAAAATTGTTACTTCCTTCTTATTTTTGCTCTCTAATTGTAGAAGAAACCAACCCTCTTCTCACCAAAACAAAAACAACCTTCAGTTCTTTCTGAGTATGAAGTTTCTGGGCTGCTCTAGAAATGGCACTGCAGAAAAATTATGGACTCTGTGCATGAGCTCCAGGCTTTCTTTGGAGGACACTGAGGATGCTTCTCCCATCCCACAGATACTTCTGCCACTATGAAAGTGGCAGGTCCCTCAGAACAACCTCACACCCAGACTTGGAAGGGCTCACTCTTCGTGCTGGGTTATCAAACATGAAAGCCAACCCACCACACCTGACTTGCCTTTTGTGCTCTTCTGTTTTTGTACATTTGAGCCTCTGTGCAGGAGGTGCAGATGTGGAGGTGTGGGTGGGGCAGCGAGGGCAGAAACAGCAAGTTTTGCCCGGAGAGCAACCACCCTGGGGTGGAAGCACCATGCAGTGAGGTTGGGGGTAAAGCTGAAGAATCAGAATTTTCCAGAATGAGGAATCTGAATTGTTCTAAAATTACGAAATTTTAGTCAGGCTTTGAGAGCTGCATATTCTGAAAGAGCTGAGAGAAAGGCAGACAAGGTCGAGGCGCAGGCGGTGCACTGGGGGAAGGCTGCTGCTCCTGTGGGGGAACAGTGCCAGCTGCAGATGTGACTTCACTGGGAGGACTCAGGTGCCTTTGTGGTTCAGGTGCCAGTTTATCGTTCCTGTGTGCTCCACATGTCATGTGGCTGATTATTTTTTCCTAAATTTGAGGTGTATCAGGTACATGACTTCTGTACAGGCTGCCCCTCACGGGCTTTGGCAGCAGCAGGGATTGTAAAGCTGGATTTTGGGAGGAGTGGATAGCTGGTGTTTCCCATCTGTGTAGCACATCTTCCATTTCAGGGAATGAAGGAGCAACTCCACAGGTGGGTGAGGGTGCTCTGGTGGTCCCTGACTCATACCAGGACAGATGGTGGGCAGTTTGTCAGCTCCCTCCTTCCCTGTGCTGAATCCAGGCACCTCCTAGGGGGGACCAGGCTGCCAGCTGGGCCCTTCCTTTGCCAATTGGAGCTTGTGCTGGGGCCTCACCGGAGGGGCAGCTGTTCCTGAGGATGCCCCTGATTCAGGGAGGACTGGTTTGCTGAGCTTGCCGCTCAGTAATCTGGTTTGGTTTGCCCTTAGCTTGGTCTTGCTGCTGCAGGGTTCCCTTTCATCCAGTGCTGCCTTCCCAGCTGGATTGTCTCCTCTCTCAGCACAGGATCATCTGCTTCTCCCTAGTTCCCATTTCAGGGCATCTTCAACTGCAGTTCTGCCAAGTCAGCGTGGAGTGCCTGTTGTCACTTGCAATGTCCTTGATTGCAAAGAAGAGAGTGACAAGAAGTCAGAAAAATAACAGGGGGGCTGGAGAAATGCTGCTGCTGAGGACAATTCCCTAAATGCTGTGCTGGCCCAGCCGGTACCGAGCACTGCCCCGTGTGCCTGCAGGGCCAGCACAGCTACTGCCCTCGTGCCTGTCCTCAGCAATGCTCTGAGTCGAGCAGAGCTCCTTGGTAGGAGATGCCGTGGACCTGAGCGGTGGCCACCAGTCTGGCCATGCTCCTGGGTCCTGCTAACCAGGCTCAGGATGAGGTGGAGACTCCAAGGAGCTGCTCCTGCCTTGGATTGTGCCGGTCCTGGGCCAGCCCCGCTGTGCTGCACCTCCAGAGGTGACTGGGAAGCGAGTCATGGATCTGGGTGGTGTTCAGGGACAGTGGAGGTGGGCCTGAGGATGCTGTAGGTACCTCTTGCCAGCAGAAAGGGCTGTTCTGTGTTGAGGGCAGTGGGAAACACCTTCAGCAAAGCCCAGGGGGATCCCAGTCCTGAGAGCTCAGTCCTGCAGAGATGCTGTGGGGCTTACTGGCACCATTCAGCTTCTTCCTTGTCAGCACAGGGCTGACAGTGAGACTGTTCTTTAGAGGGAAAACACACTGAAGAGGGGTATGCTTGATTAACTCTGTCCTGCCCTGCTGCCTCTCTACCACTGACTGCAGCTCCTCCGTGTAAGGGGAAAGAAAAAGCCTGTTGCTGCCTCAGTGAGCTTGTATCAAATTTGTGACAGGAGAGGGGTGTGTTTTGCTCCCCCAGATACACAGTCACCAAGGCAGTTCCTGCTCCTGTGCAGAGACTGCAGCTTTGGAAATGATTTGGAAGATGCCAAAGCCAAAACAGGAGTAAAAACCTCCCTAATGACCTGGGAGTGCATTAGCACAGTTCTGTTGTCTCAATTTTTGCCCTATCAGCACACAAATGGTGCAGCTGGAGCAACATTCTGTCCTTTGGCCTCTTGGTTTCTGCACTTGGAGATGGTCTTTTCAGGTATGTCCCCCCCTTTTCATGTTGCCTACTATGAAACCTCCTGATTGCTTCTGATTTTCTTCCACCAGGGAATTCTCTTGGTGTACGACATCACTAATCGCTGGTCCTTCGATGGGATAGACCGATGGATAAAGGAAATAGATGAGGTAAGGGAATGGAAGAACATGTGCAGGGATCTACAGCAGAAATCTGGGGAGGTATCACCCGAGGTGTCACCTCTGATATGGGGACAGGAATGGCTCTGCTATGGAGGGGACACAATAGCAGTGCAGTACCGAGCAAAGTGATAAGTGCCTGCCCTCCACCTCTGTGTAAATCTGGAGTAGTAGGAAAGGGCTTGGGAATGGTCAAGAAAGGTAGGAAAGTTCCCTCTAAAATCACAGAACCACAGAATGTGCTGAGCTGGAAGGGACCCACAAGGATCATCCAGTCCAACCCCTGGCCCTGCAC
>NW_020955460.1:168897-184454 GCF_003031625.1 Empidonax traillii | reverse complement strand
CCCTGTGCCCCAGAGGATCATCCAAACCCTCCTGCAGCTCTGGCAGCCTTGGGGCTGTGCCCACTGCCCTGGGGAGCCTGTTCAGTGCCAACCACCCTCTGGGGGAAGAACCTTTCCCTGAGATCCACCCTGAGCCTGCCCTGACACAGCTCCAGCCGTTCCCTGGGGGCTGTCCCTGCTCCCCCCAGAGCAGAGCTCAGTCCTGCCCCTCCTCTGCCCCTGCCCAGGCAGTTGGAACTGCAGGGAGGTCTCCCCTCAGTCTCCTCCAGCTGAACACACCAAGTGCCCTCAGTGTCCTCTCCAGGCCCTTCTTGAGAGCCATGATTTCTGCACTCCTTTCCTTGTTCCAGCACGCCCCAGGTGTCCCTCGGATCCTGGTGGGGAACAGGCTCCACCTGGCCTTCAAGCGGCAGGTGCCGACGGAGCAGGCGCGGGCCTACGCCGAGAAGAACTGCATGACCTTCTTCGAGGTGAGCCCCCTGTGCAACTTCAATGTCATCGAGTCCTTCACGGAGCTGTCCCGCATCGTCCTCATGCGGCACGGCATGGAGAAGATCTGGAGACCCAACCGAGGTGAGGGAGGAGCCTGCTCCGTGTGGGGAGGGCTGGGATTGAGCAGGGATGGGGCTGCCTGGGTGGGGGGTGTTCCCGGGGAACTGTGGGAGCTGAATCCACCTGACAGGGAGAAGAGCCTCGGGCCAGACAAGCTAGAGCTGAGCCACGAGCTGCCTGGACTGGTGCGGGGCTGGGCAGCTCCACGGGGCAGTTCAGCGTGTCTGGGACCTGCAGTGCTCTGGGGCATCCTCCACCTTCCCACTTGCTCTGCGTGAGGCTCAGGGCAATTATCTCCCAGCTTAAAAGTACTTCAGTCAAACGACTGCGTGGGACGAAGCCAAGCGTAAAGCACCTCGGTCCTTGCCCTTGCCTGAGCCTGTCCCCCCTGTTCTGGAGGGAAGCAGAGCAAGCCCAAGGAGCTGAAAGGGGCTGAAGCTCCTCCCTGCTGTCAGCAGGCAGCAGTGGGCTGGGGGATTCCATGTATCCAGGCACGTGTGCTGCACTGGGGCAAACCACAAGCAGATTCCGTGTTATGTCTCAACCTGTTGGCTTTGAAGAAAAATAATCTCAGTTCCCACGTTATTCCTGGCTGGAAGTGTCCCCCCTGCAGTCTGAGCAGCAGATCTGTGCTCCTGGGGTGACCTGCCCTCACATGGATCTTCAGCTCCTGCTCACCAAGGAGGGAAAATCCTGTTTGCCCACCCCAGTCCCCAGATGGGCTCCTGTCCCTGACTGTGGCACACTTGGCTGCCGTGCCACGGTCTCCAGGTCACCGAGGGATGGTGGGCAGGGAATGCGCTGCATTCACAGACCTTTCCTGAACCTCTTCCAGAGAATTTGTAACTCTGTGCTGCCTGCTTGGGAATGGATAGGGCTAAAGGAAACGGCCTCAAGTGGTACCAGAGGAAGTTTAGATTGGATATTGGGAAAATTTCTTCCCTGACAGGGTGGTCAGGCACTGGCACAGCTGCCCAGGGCAGGGGTGGAATCACCATCCCTGGAGGTGTTCAAAAGAGGTGGAGATGTGGCACTTGGGGACATGGGTTTGTGTTGACCTTGGCAGTGCTGGGGAACGATTGGAGTGGATAGTCTTAGAGGGCTTTTCCAACCTTAAGGATTCTGTGTTTCTATGAATGGCGGGAACGGGAATCTGCCTGCTGGGGAGCAGCATCGTGGCTCTGGCGGGAGGAGGATAACGCGTGCCCTCTTGTGGCTCTGAGTGGGAGGTCCCCTCCGAGGAAAGGGACTTCCCAAGGCAGGCTCACATGGTGCGGGCTGAGCTGAGAGGCTGCTGGGAAACGGGAAGGGGCAGAGTGGTGTTCTGGCTTGGTGGGATCTCTGCGCCTGGGGGGTTCTGCAGAGAGCTGCTGCTCCTTGAGGAGGTCCCGAGGGACACTGGACTGTTTCAGGACTTGCTGACCCTGTTGGCCTCTTCCCTGGGCACGCCCTGGTTGCCAGAGGATGTGCTGAGAAGCCAAGTGCCTGTCAGGAATGTGAGCCCAGCCCTGCCACCCCGGGCGCTGAGCAGGGCAGGGCTGGCAGTGCCTAACCCTGTGCTGACACCAAAGCTGGTGTCTGGCGAAGCACAAACCTCCGACAGCAAAGCTCGCCTTGACTGCCCAAACTTTTGTCCTAACCAGCCTGCTCCCTACTCAAAGCTCCTGTGCAGTCATTCTTGGCATCTCTCCCTGGGGAGCCGGGGCTGTAAGGAATAGCTGTGGGATGAGGGCAGCCCAGGAAATCTCTCGGCCCTTGACTGTGTGGTCCTTTCTCCCGCAGTGTTCAGCTTGCAGGACCTGTGCTGCCGAGCCATCGTGTCCTGCACCCCAGTCCACCTCATCGACAAGCTGCCCTTGCCTGTCACCATCAAGAGCCACCTGAAGTCCTTCTCCATGGCCAACGGGATGAACGCGGTGATGATGCACGGCCGCTCGTATTCCCTGGCCAGCAGCGGGGGCGGCAGCAGCAGCAAAGGGAACAGCTTGAAGAGATCCAAATCCATCCGGCCGCCCCAGAGCCCCCCCCAGAACTGCTCACGCAACAACTGCAAGATCTCTTAGCAGGATGGGCACCGGGAGCTTCTGTCGGATCCGCACCCGCCCACCGATGTACAGCTGTTTGCACACCCAGCCCTTTCCCACTGGATCCTTTCGGATGGGTTGCTTTTCCGATGGCACGCACAAGCGTTAGGAATGTGCTCACGTTTTGGCTTGGCATAGGAAGAAGCGTGGTGCCGGCTGGATCCCGCAGCGCTGCCGGAGAGAGGATCTGCCAAGTGACCCTCCAAGAATGCTTTGGGCTTTGCCTCTCGGCCTGGGGTGGAAAATTCAGCAGCTGCCAGGTTGGGGAGGGGGGAAGGGGAGAAAAAGCTCATCCAGTCTCAATGGAGCAATGGATTTAATGGAAGATTGAGAGGCTTAAGGGAGTAGGCAAGGAGAGTCTGTGCTGCAACTTTAACTCTTGGCCTCCTGAACAGATTGCTGGTGCAATAGTGATCCTTGGATGTAGACAAAAAGAAACAGGGACAGGGGAATAATGACAGTTTTCACCGAGATGTTCACCTGCTGTTGCCAAAAAAAACCAGAAAACAAGGCAAGAGTTGGCCAATTGGAAAGGGGAAGGCAGCGCTCGCTGCCTTCGCTTATTTATGTAAATATTATACATATATATATATCACTTGTTTTTTAAGGGTTTTTTTAAGAAGCAGTCAGGGAAAATTTTATGCAGCCATGTAAATACAAGCACTGGAGTGACTTTCCCAGTGTCAGCAAAGGGGAGAAGGGGAGGATTTTCTGACAAAAACACATAAATGCTTTAAGTGACTTTCCCTCACCCCTGGGCTCATGGTGGCGTTTTTAAATACTGTGTGTGCAGAAGGAAAGGACAATTCGTGTGGAACGTGCCCCAAGCTGCTCTGTTCCAATCACTCCCTAAAACTTGCAAGTGCTGATGCAGGGTGGGATGGCAGTGCATGGAGGGGCAGAGTGGAGAGGCCAGGATCATGGGGGCTGGGTTTTTTTGGCAGGCAGGAGGAAGAGGCAGCTCTGGGGTCAGACTGATGCCTTGCTCGCTTTGAGCCTTCTGGTCAGGGATTTGGGAGCAGTGGGTGGAAGCATCGTACCTAAAGCAGAGGAAAAATGCTGAATTTTGTCCCTTATTGCTGCAAAACCTTGGCTGTTGCTTCCAGTGCCGTCTATCCAGGACACCACCCCCTGTGACAGCCCCTGGATTCTGGCTGCTTCCAGCTTTGCCTTCCCAAAGATGCTGCCTGAGGTCGCGCTGCTGTGGCTCCTCCTGGATGAAAGTGGGAAAGGGCAGAAGCAGCTTTTCCCCCTGGAGTGTGAAGGAGCAGGGACTGGGAAGGTGGGAGGTTGGGGTGGGGAAACAACAGTCCACAGGTCCCTTAGTGGCAAAGTCACCTGGTTCTTGGGGCAGTCCTAGAAGATCAGGAGAGCAAACTGCTTTGCTCCCTAGGACGGCTCCTGGATTTTGGTGGGGCAAGAACTTGGGATGGATCTTCTGTCAAGCAAGTGCACCTGCTTCCTTGGCTTCATTCCACGGCTGACCTGTGCTGGGAATTCACCTGGAAGCTGAGAAATAACGCCCAGCCCTTACCCCAGGAGCTGAGGGGGCTGGCAGTGGGGCTGAGCTGTGGCAGCAGGTATCTCGTAGGTGGCCAGGGTGTGTAGACCGTGAGTAGCGCGGTAGGAAGCGAAGTGTATACAGTGCTGCCATCCTGCTCCTGGGATCAGCAGCTCCTCAAGGCCTGGGCTTGCTCTGCTCCCCCTCCCTGAGCCGCTTGTTGCACTGTGTGGGCAGGATGAAGCCGCGGCGGTTCCCGCGCGGCCGACAGACCCGCCGTGTCCGGGCTGGACACGTCCCCCCCACGGGGACATCGCCCTTCCCTCGCTTCCGAGCCGACCTGGGAGGTGCTGGAGCCTTCCCCCTCCCCTCTGCAGAACACAACAGGGGCAGGTCTCTTGGCTCAGCTCTATCTCTGCTTTATCACCCAGCTCAAGTGAGCGGGGAGAGAATTAAACCCCAGGCAGGTGGAGGGGGAGAAGAATCCTTTGTAGTAGTGCTTTGGCTCGAGAGCAAAGCTGGGGCCGGGCCCGGCGCAGTGGCACAAGGCCGGGGGATTTGGAGAACCTGTCTGGGCTGGCTGGCACCTGTTTCCCATCACTTAACATGGAGCAGAAGACAATCGCTGGCTCAGCAGCCCGGGGATATACAGCCAACAGGTGACGGGCACCCAAACCCGCGGCTCCTCCCGGGAAACACCGCCCGGGCACCGCAGGCTGCTCCCGGCACCGGGGCCTGGGGCGAAGAGGGATGGAGGGCTCCTTCCTGAAACCACCAAGCCTGCTGCATGTCCCAAAACTCGCTGTACCTCTGCTTTGGTTTTGGCTGTGCCACGTGTGCCACCTCCCCACACGCCGTCTCCCTGCGGTTGGTTTGGGTTTTGCCACCCTGTAAAGTCTCACGGATCCTGTCTGGAGTGAGGATGGATGAGTTCCCTGGAGTGATTGCCCAGCAACAAACTTTTTTTATTTTTTAATTTAAAAGGAAAAGATGCTTGCATCTGATGTCAACACTAGTCTGTAGCTGCTCTCCAACACTTGTACCATTCCTGAGTTGGTTTTTTTGGACTATCCTTTTATTTTTTTATTCCTTTGTACAGTCAGTGTTGTTCAGCTGATTCTACATGGTTTTGTTTTGTATAAATTAAAGTCTTTTTGTTTGTTTTGATCTACCAGTTGAAAGGTGGAGAAGCTGTATCTAGTTTTGTGTGGGCTGGGAAGAGGTTGAAGGGAAAAGGTGGCAGTTTGCCCATACCTGGGGATTTGGGGCTGCTTGTAGTGCAGGTGTGTATTGCCACTTCCAGGTCATCCACAAAATAACTCAAATTACACTTTCTGGGGAGTCTTCACAGTCATGATTCCTGGCTGTGGTGGCTTTTTGCCCTTTTCTGTACATGCAGAGGCTAAATCTGTTCTTGATTCTCACAGATTTGGGGTAGTGGAGCTCTAAGAAAACACGGACTTGTTTCCAACCCAGTTGGTCCTGTAGGTGGCTGGAGAAAACCAGCAGCTGCCAGGAATTGTGCTCGTCCCTGCTCCACGGGGACAGGTTTGCAAGTAGTCAAAGCCTGAAATCCCTTCTTTGGGTCTGGGTGATGCTGGGGGAGCAGTCACCCATCCTGCCCAGACTGGAGCAAGCTGGAAGCCATCCTGGGATAAATGTGTGTCTGAAACGGAGAGGATGCAGCACCAGTGTCACATCAGGGTGGCCTCTGGAGGCACTGGGAGCCCCAAAGAAGGGGGATTTGCTCCTGGGGTTGAGGGAGACTTCTTGTCTGATCCTTTTTTCCCAGCCCACCTCCCCTTGACCTCCCTTTTCCCCTGCCTTCTCACTTCCCTAGGATCAGATTTTCCACTTCGTACCAGACTGGCCACGCTTGTTTTAACAGCTTAAGTAGTAATTGCCGGGGCTGGGAGGGGGCAGGGGGAGATGAGATCCTGTCTGCAGCCTGGAAAACCCTGGAGCTAAGGTGAAAGCCTGGTCAGGGAAGAGTCACTGAGCCTTTTTTTTTTTTTTTTTTCCCTTTCTTCAGGGGGTTCTGGAAGTGTCTGTTGCCTCTTGCAGGGCTGAAACAAAGGCTGTGTGTGGTTTCAGGTGGGGCAGGGACAGCCGGAGCCCATTACGCTGGAGCAGCGGGGGCTGCCCGGGCCACAGCTGTCTGCTTGGGAAGAGCAGGGCAGGAAAACACTGCACAGCCTCAGCGTGGTGGGAAGGCTGGGAAAGGTTCAGGGCTGCTTGGAGAAGGAGGAGAGAGCAGGTTCCTCTGGGGTGATTCAGGTCTTTCCTCACTGAGCGTGTTTCTCCGCACACACCTTCCCGATTTGAGGTGTCTTGGGTTGGTCCCACTGTCCCACAGGCCGGGGAGAGGTGGTGACCTCCATCTGACTGCAAGATCCTTGAAAATGTGGGTGCATCTCCCCATGGGTGTGTTAGAGGGGCAGGAGCCCCCTGGGTGCAGGGGGGACACATGGCACTGCACCCTTCCTCCAGGACACGGTGCTGAGCCGCTCCCTTGTCTTGGAGGGAGAGGATGGACCACAACCTGAGAGGAGTTCAGTTGGTTAAAACTTGGTCCTAATAATGCCAAGGTCATGGGTTCAATCCCTGTATGGCTCATTCACTTAAGGATTGGACTTGATGATCCTTGTGGGTCACTTCCAACTCAGAATATTCTGTGATAAAACTCACATCTGTGTCTGAGATCTTTCACAGGGACACCAAAAATCCCTGTTTTCGGGTGCCATGGGTGCTTGGACACTCGGAGGTGAACAGTTTAGGGGAGACTGAAGTTACAGCTGCTTTAAGCTTTGAGATGGTGAAGGTATCGTGGGCTTGGTCAGGTTTGGGAGAGTCACTTTGTCCTTCATCTTTGGCTGAAGAATCACCAGAAGAGGCTGGGTGGGGATGAGGGTCCCAAGCTGGGTGGGGGTTCCCAGGTGTGGGTGAGGCTCCCAAGTCACTGGGAGCTGCATTTCCAACTTCGCAGCACCGACATCCCTCTGTCCGGTCCTGCACCACTGGGGGGAAGGTTCCCTGCCACCGCTTGTCCGGCCTCGCAGCCTTTGGTCTCGGTGACACGGGGATGAGACGCCTTGGGCTCTGGTGTGAAACGTGCCACCCTCAGGAGCTGCTCCTCTGGCTCCAGAGGGGCTGTGTGTGGGGCAGGAGCTGACCCACACCCCAGCACCAGCATTGTCTGTGAGCACACAGAGCCCAGCCTGGGGATGGGGGAAAGCTGGGCTCCTGCTCTGCTGTTCCTTCCTGCACCAGCACCCTCGGGAGGACTCTGGGCACCCCCAAGTGGCTCTGTAGCCCTGGGCTGCATCACCAGGGAGCAAGGGGCCCTGCAGCTGCCACACTGCTTCCCAGCTGGAGCAAGGTGGGTTTGTGGTCGGGGATCTGCAGGCAGCCGGTGGCTGGGGTGGGCTGGGTGGGTCTGGGGGGTCTCCAGGCTGCCAGGGTATGCAGGGTAGAGCCCCCAGCAGCTCCTAGCTGGGCTATCCTGATGCAATCCCCTGTTTGCAAAACATCAGCCTTCCTGAAAGTGTCCCAGGGCAGCAAAACCTCCCCTGGGCATCCCTGGCTGGAGGGACCCTTAGGTGGCTGCTGGGCTGTGAAACGGGACCCCAGGCACAGCCGCGGGACACTCCAGCCCTCCAGGTGTGGTCGTGGCCAGCTGGTGACAGTCCTGACCGTGCTTTGGGGTTTTGGGCCCGGGGAGCCCCAGCATCACTGCAGAGCCCCCGGCAGCGCAGCCCACGGCCAGCCCAGGCAGGGAGGTGGCAGCACTGGCAGGTCACTGTGCCAGAGCACTGCAGCTACACCCTGCCCACACCAGCGTGGGGGTCTCGAGGGCCCCCCCAAATAGCCTGGTCTGGGACAAAAGGAGCTGCGCATCGGAGGAGCACCAAACCATTACATGCAAAAGCCCCTCAGGGGTGTGGGTGAGTTGCATTCCCCACCAAAACGAAAACAAAACAAGAAAGGGCTCCCCTCCTTTTTTATGTCCCCTCCAGCACCTGCCCCTGAAGAGTAAAGGCTGGAGGTGCTGAGCTGCTCCCCCGGGGCAAAACTCCCTCGGGTTTGCTGTTTCCAGAGACTGCAGACCCCCCTCGGCGCTGGGGCTCTCGCCAGAGCCGGAAGAGTTAATGCTCCCAAAATGCCATGAAACGTTCCTGCCGCAGGTCAGTCTCCAGCGGGGATTAGGGGGATCTGGCCGGGGAGCCGGGGCCACCTCCTGCCAGCTCAGGGCCGGTGCGGGACGTGCCGGTTGAGCCCAGGCACAGTGTGCGGGTCTGGTCTGTCTCAGAGGACAGCCTGGCTGTAAATCAGCGGCGAGGGAGGGCTGGGAGCCCCAGGGGGAGCCCCTCCAGGGGGGCTGGGTGGGCACCCAGCCCACGGGGCGAGCCGGGGTCCTGTGCCGGCAGCGCGGCGTTCGTGGGATGCCGGCGGGGGATCGGGGATGGGTCCGTGCCGGTGCCAGTATCCCGCTGATGGGCACCTTTGGCTGTGGTGCCAGTGGGTGCCCAGGGGCGGGGGGCGGGGTGAGGGGCTCCCGGGCAGCCCGATCCCGCAGCGTGGGCTCCCCGTGCCTCCCGCCGGCCGCCCCGTCCCACCGGACCGCAGGATCTGGTTGTTTCTCATCCTGCAGGAATTCGGCTCCGTGGGCCGAGCGGGTTTTTGTGTGCGTCCCCCCCCCCTCCCTCCCTCTCTTCACTATCCCTCTTTGGAGACTTTCTGCATTCTGCCTTTGATCTCCCCCCGTGTTTGCCCAGAGATCGCCGGGCTCGCCGGGGTTAGAGGCTGAGGTCAGCGCCTTTCCCATTCCAAACACCCAGAAACATCAGTGGGAAGGGAGGGGATTCAGATTACAACCTTCCCGTCCTCCCCTTCCACCCCACTCGCCCCGCTCGCCGCGCCGAGGATGGACTGAGCCCCGGGGGACACCCACCGCCACCACCGTGTCCCCGAGAGCCGCGCGGCGATGGGTGGAGGGCGGCATTGCCGGGGGTCCGGCGGGCGCCGGCCGTGCTGAAGGGAAGAGGTTTGGTCCTCGCCTCCTCCTCCTCCTTCTCCTCCTCTTTGTCCCCCCCGCCCGCCCGCCTTCCCCCTCATTCCCTCCGTCCTGAATGTGATTTATCCCGAGCCGTCGCCAGCGAGCCAGGCCGGCGGCGCGGGGTGGCCCGATGGCTCCTCGTGGGGGTCGCGGGGCACGGGACCAGCGCACGGGTGGGCGGCAGCGGGGCCCCGTGGGCATCGCGCTGCTCCTGCCCGTGCTGGCGGCGGCGGCCGGGCTGAGCCTGCAGCCGGGCAGGACGCGGCACCTGGGCGTGTGCCCCAACCAGCTGAACCCCAACCTGTGGGTGGACGCGCAGAGCACCTGCGAGCGGGAGTGCCAGGCAGACCAGGTGAGCGGGGGGGGGCCGCGGCGGCGGAGGGAGGTAACAGGTTTTGGGAGGCATCCCCAGGTCCGTGAGGAGATGTTTGGGGTGCGGGTCCTGCGCCCGGTGGCACAGCTGGTTCAGTTGTTTCGGTGCAATCGGCCCGGCTGCAGCTCTGCCCCACCCAAGCCCCTGCTGTCTGCTGGCGTGAGAGGTGCCCCGGGGATGCTCCCCGGCCCCCCACAGGCAGAGAAACTCCTTGTTGCCCCACATGCCTCCCTCTCAGGCTGTGCCCCTTGGACAGGCTCCCCTGCCGTGCACCCCCAGGATGCTCCCACCCAGCCGTGGTGTGCTGGGACAGGGACCCCATCAGGCTGAGAACAGAATCGATCCCCTCCCAACTTTTCCCCGAGGGCAGGAGCCCACCCACGAACTGGGCTGCCCATCCTCGGCTCTGGGCTCTGCAATGGTGAGCCGGGGCACCAACCCCCACCACAGGTAGGGCTGCCCAGACCCTGGATGGGCAGACTCCTTCACAATTCATCTGTGTAACGAGTTCTGTCTCCCCTCAGCCAGCAGGAGCTGAGAGAGGCAGGATGCCGTTTGCTGGGGGGGAGAAGGGCCCGCCATCACTGCAGCGCACCCTTAAACATCCTGGGGTGCTGAGGGTGGGCTGGGGACGGTGCAGCGGTGCTGGGGAGGTTTTAGGCTCTTACCCAGAGCCCAGCGAGGCCAAAGGTGCACAGAGCTGCACGGGGGACATCTGCCCACCCAAAAGTCCCACGGGGGTGGGAACAGCCCCCCCAGTCACAGCACGGCGGTGACCTCCTCTCCCTCCCGGGCCAGGACTGCGAAGACTTTGAGAAGTGCTGCACCAACGTGTGTGGGCTGCGGAGCTGCGTGGCCGCTCGCTTCGCTGACGGCAGCGCCCCGGCGCTGGCTCTGGCACCCGCTGCGTCCTGCGAGAGCTTCGTGTGCGCCCAGCAGGGCTCCGACTGCGACATCTGGGACGGGCAGCCCGTCTGCAAGTGCAAGGACCGCTGCGAGAAGGAGCCCAACTTCACCTGCGCCTCCGACGGCCTCACCTACTACAACAAGTGCTACATGGACGCCGAGGCGTGTCTGCGCGGCACCCGCCTCACCACCGTGCCCTGCAAGCACATCTTCACCTGGCCCGACACCAGCCCGGTGCCGCAGGAGACCACGGCGCGCCCCACGCCCGGCGCCGGCCCCGAGGTGCCGGTGCCCCCCGCCCTCTACACCAACCCCTTCCACCAGTCCGTGCGCGCCGGGGGCACCGTCAGCTTCCGCTGCGATGTCAGCGGGCGCCCGCGGCCCGACATCACCTGGGAGAAGCAGAGCGAGCGAGAGGAGAACTTCATCATGCGGCCGGACCAGATGTACGGCAACGTGGTGGTCACCAACATCGGCCAGCTGGTCATCTACAACGCCCGCCACGAGGACGCCGGCATCTACACCTGCACGGCCCGCAACGCCGCAGGGCTGCTCCGCGCTGACTTCCCGCTCTCCGTGCTCCGGCGGGAGCCGGGGGGGACCCCGAGGGCCGGCAGCCCTCCCCAGCCCTTCCCCAGCGCCGAGTGCCTGAAGGAGCCGGACCGGCGGCGCTGCGAGCCCGTGGAGGTGCGCTGGCACTTCGAC
The DNA here is from genome assembly GCF_003031625.1 of Empidonax traillii. Lineage (NCBI taxonomy): Eukaryota > Metazoa > Chordata > Aves > Passeriformes > Tyrannidae > Empidonax > Empidonax traillii. The sequence goes on along the minus strand of NW_020955460.1, from coordinate 173,277 downwards.
GCCAAGCAGGGCTCCTGCCTCACCTTCCGCTACGGCGGCTGCGGGGCCAACAGGAACCACTTCGAGACGTACGAGGAGTGCCGAGCCGCCTGTCTGGGCAGCGCCCGCCCCACCTGCCTGCTGCCCATGGTGCAAGGGCCCTGCCAGAACTGGGAGCCGCGCTGGGCGTACAACCACCTGCTGAAGCAGTGCCACTCCTTCGTCTACGGCGGCTGCGAGGGCAACACCAACAACTTCGAGAGCAAGGAGACGTGCGAGGACGTGTGCCCCTTCCCCAAGAGCCTGCAGTGCAAAGCCTGCCGCCTCAAGAGCAAGATGGTGCTGAGCCTCTGCCGCAGCGACTTCGCCATCGTGGGCCGGCTGATGGAGATCGTGGAGGACCAGGACTCCGGCATCGCCCGCTTCGCCCTCGAGGACGTCCTCAAGGACGAGAAGATGGGCCTCAAGTTCTTCAACATCAAGTACCTGGAGGTGACTTTGACCGACATGGACTGGAGCTGCCCCTGCCCCAACATGACGGCGGAGGACGGGCCGCTGATCATCATGGGCGAGGTGCACGACGGCATGGCCACGCTGGACCCCAGCAGCTACGTCCGGGCAGCCAACGACAAGCGCGTGAAGAAGATCTACGAGCTGATGGAGAAGAAAACCTGCGACCTCCTGAACCGCTTCCAGGACTAGGGGAGAGCCAGGACGTGCCAGCGGGGGGAGCTGCAGACACACCGTGGAGAGGGGTGGCCCTGCACCAGACGTTACCATCACCAAGTAGTTCCCCCCAGCTTCATGCTGAGCCCCAGACCAGCTCCCATCTCCCCTGTAATTTATCTGCTGCATGTCCCCCCCCTTTTGTGCCCCCCAGCCTGGCCAGCAGCAATAAAGAACTCGGTTGGGAGGTCTGCCAGGACATCCCTGCTCCCCATAAAAACTTTCCCACCTCAGCGAAGCCTCTGGACCCAGTGTAGCACCCCCAGTGCAGAATCTGACCCCCTCAATGGTGCTGGGGGTGGGATGGAAATCCCCCCCCCCGTGTTGGCACTGAAAGTATCAGGGAGCTGCTGGGGCAGGGGGGAGCCAAAACCACAAAATTTATTGGGGGGAACTGCAGAGTCCTGGAGAAGGGGGGAAGGGTGATTGACCCCCTGCCATCAGCACAGCATCCCCTGAGCAAACCGAGTAAGAAGTGTCCCCCATACCCAGGGGTGCTGTGCCCCCACTCCCACACCTGTGGTCCCCCATGCCTGTCCTCCTCTGGTCCAGGCTGGGCACCCTGTTGCCAAGGGACAAGGTACTGGGGGAGATGGACCCCCCCAGCCATGCCAGCCCCAGATGGGGCAAGTGGGGCACTGCCCCATCACTGCTGTCCCCAGGTGGCACCTGGGGGGGGACGCTGGGACCCCTGGAGGAGGCAGCGCTGGGGGCAGCAGTGCCGGGACGTGTCGGAGGTTGGGGCAGTCACAGCTTGCGGAAGATCAGGCTCTTGTTGTTGGCCGGCATGTCCACCTGGGGGCACAGAGCTGGCGGTCAGGGAGTGCCACCGGTGCGGGGACCCCCCCCAGACCCCATCACTCACCATCCTCTCCAGGCGCAGCCCGTTGGCCTCGGCCAGTTCCCGCAGCAGCGCCGTGTCCCGCAGGCCCCAGGCGGGATTTCTGCGGGGAGGGAGGCTGGTCAGACAGATGGACAAGGAGGCTGGGTCAGACAAACAGACATCGGGGAGGGAGGAGTGGGTCAGACAGAGGGACACCGCGCCCCGAGGCATCCCCATCTCTCGGGGGTGGTGCCCCCTGGTTGGGGGCTTCCCCCAGACGCTGCTTATCTGGAAGGACCACACTGGGAGGGAGCTTCCTGCTGCTGCAGGATGGGCAGGACAGACAGCACGGGCAGGACACACACCACGGGCAGGACACACAGCACGGGCAGGACACACAGCATGGGCAGGACACACGGCACAGGCCCCCGGCAGCCTGGGCCCCCCAGCCCCCTCCTACCTCTGCCTCAGGCTGTGGTCAAAGTCCACGTTGCTTTGGGGACTGATCTGTCCGTCCACGGCGTAGGGCTGGTGGGACAGGGAGCTGGAGCTGCAGGCTGGAGCCATCCTGTGTTCCCCTGAGCACCCCCCTCCGTGGGCTGCTGTCCCCACCACGCACAGAGGCCAAGCAGGAAGAGACGTGGCCCCAAGAGGCACCAGGGGTGCCATCACCCTCTGTGAGTCCTGTCATCCACCTCAGGTCCTGTCACCCACCTTGGGTTCTGTCACCCACTACAGGTCCCATCACCCTCCAGAGGCCCCCCCAGACCTTGGACAAGGCAAGGGAGGACAGGATCTTTCCCATCCAAAACTGCCCCATCCAGGGCTCAGCATGTGCCCCAAAAGGCAGAGACCCAAGCTCCCCCCTTTCCTGCCCCCTCCCCAAGCCATGCCTGGAGCTGCCCTCCCACCTGCCCCCACCCCCAGCATTCCCAGTGATGCCCTGTGCCCTGCTGATGCTCCCACACCAGGACAGTGACCCACCCCGTAGGTGAAGAGCACTCCTCCAGGCTTCAGCAGCACCCCAGCACCTTTGAACAGACCCTGGGGAATCAGAAAGGTGGGGACAAAGTCAGGGGGCTGGGGACACCCCCTGAGACCCCCCCTCCTCGGCCCTGGCACCCTCAGAGCAGGGCACAGGGCCCGGGGGAGGGCTGCTCACCTCGGTGCAGCGCAGCTCCGCGATGTGCATCATGTTGATGCTGACAAGGAGGTCGAGGGTGGCGGGCTGGGTGCCCCCCCACGCCTCCCAGCCCTGCGAGACGTCCACCACGATGGGGGGCAGCAGGTTGGGCAGCCCCGTGGCCTCCACGTAGGCAGAGATGCTGTGGGCACCAAACCCCACCTCAACCCCAGCCAGGCGTTGCCTGGGCCTCTCCCCCCACCCCGTGCATCCCTCCAGCACCCGCTGCAGGCAGAGACACAACTCCTGGATGGAACCTCTGGTGTCTGAGGAGGCTGTGGGTGCAGCACAGCTGGGGGCTCCTTGCTTCCAGATGGAGAACTGGCAGCACCTGGACAACCAGGATGGAGAGGCCCCAGGCCTGAACCCCCCCTTCCCTGCCTGCCTGCCCCCCACGGGTGTCACTGCCCCAGCACCGCCGCATTTTGGTGTCATTTACACCCTTCTTGGCACATTCAGCACTCAGGCCTTGGCTCTGCAGCCTCACGGGACAGTGGGTGCTGCTGGGTGGGCAGGACACAAACCCCCCTGGACAGGCACCGATTTCGGCACCTCCCTACAATGTTTGTTGTTTTTTTTTTCATGGGGGAAAGATGGATTTTGGGGCTTTTCTGGGAAAAATAAAGTCCTGAGCTGGGGATTCTGGGCTGCTTAGGACTCGGACATTGGGGATTCACTGAAAAAAAATATAGTGAGTATTGACTTGTGAAGCCTGGGAAGGGCAGGAGTTGAATATTGTGGTTTGCCTGGAAAAAATAAAGTGTCAAGCAAGTGGAAGCCTGGGCTGTCCAAGGGGTCTTCGCTGGAAAAAAATTCACATCAAGCTCATCTGAGAGCAGGATATTGGGGTTTTCCTGGAAAAAATACAGCACTGAGCAGGAGAGCCTGGGCTGCCAGAGACTTGGATATTGGATTTTTCCTGGGGAAAAAAAAATAAAGTGGGCCCACTGTTGAGTGGGTCTGTTCTGGAAAGGACATCCATCTGGCCGCTGGATATTGGGGTTTTCCTGGAAAAAACACAGCACGGAGCAGGAGAGCCCGGGCTGCCCCAGAGTTGGAGCTGGGGTTTTCCTAGAAAAAGATAAAGCAGGGAGCGGGGAACCCGGGCCGCGGGGCCGTGGGAGGGGGTTGCAGGCAGGCGGTGCCCCCGGGCCCCCCCAGCCCCCCGGGCCCCCCTCACCTGCGCAGGGCCCGCGGGTCGATGTCCGAGGGCTGCCAGCGCGTGTGCGGGAGGGCGCGGGCGAAGTGCGCGGCGTGGAGCCCCGCGCCCGCGCCCACCTCCAGCACCCGCAGCGCCGCCCCCGCGTGGGCAGCGCCCCCCGCGCACTCCCGCAGCACCGCCAGGATCGGGCCCTTGTTGCGCTCCGCGGCCGCCGGCACCTCCATAGCTGGGGCGGGAGGGGATGAGGGGGGGAACTACAGCTCCCGGCACCCCCGCGGGACCGGCCCACGAGACCGCCCCCACGGCCGCGGGTGGAGCTTCCACGGCGGGGTGGGTGGGGAGAAAGGAAGGGGAAAAAAAAAAAAAAAAAAGAAGGAAAAGGTTTGTGCGCCGCCCGGGAATCGAACCCGGGTCGCAAGAATGGGAATCTTGCATGATACCACTACACCAGCGGCGCTGTCGGTAGCGCTCCCGCCCCGCCGCCTCTCGGCCCCACTCGGGACCGCA